>NC_068355.1:203158524-203412803 GCF_020536995.1 Dreissena polymorpha
AGAGTCTCTAATCCGGTCAGGACCGGTTTATTGCACGTCAGACCAAGAATCAAAAACTTGTGAACAGCGGATTAAAGACGCATCCGAAAAGATGTGTCTGAATGCACGCGCTGTAACTAAACAAAACATGTTGATACATTTTCCACCAGCGTATTATTCCGGTAATATAATTATGAATGAAAGTCGCGGATCTGATCGACAGAACAGCCGAAAGTTATTTTTATGGACGGAACTTTACAGAAAATAGTACACAAGAAAAATAATATACATTGAATAAATCTTTAGTAAAACCGTGTTAGAATCGAAATAATTCGTGTACTTTATACTTTGTGTTGAATAACTCACGACCGGATAATTAGATGCTTTGTTTCAACTGCTTCGCTCTCGTGTTTAAATCCCTACGCATCTAAACTATCGGCCGTAGGTTATTTGACAACAAATTATTTCTTAATTATTTGGTTTGTTGTTGTCAGTAGCCAACCTACGCACAGGCATTTGTTTGGTTCAGTGCATGTTTGTAAGATATTATCGAGTCGACAACAATTTAAAAACATCGGTATAGACTTACACAGATTAATAATATTGACAACGATGAAAAGAGTCTGATAAAACAGCACACGAAACAAAACTGAAATACCAAATGATAAAACCAGTTGAGAAAACTCGTTCCGTTTAAAAAAAATGCCTAAGGGAATTTTACTTGTACATGTATTGTACCACCTTCATGAATGGCAAAATCAATGGTATATATTTTAACGTAATTTGTCATGATTTCGGATACACATTTTCGGATATGCTTCCCCATTTATATCCGGACCTATTGATGTTGCGGGAAAATATGATCCCTGACTGGGACTTACCTGTTTAAAGGTAGTGCCTGTGTATTACTGGTATTTACCTGTTGAGATGTAGTGCCTGTGTATAACTGGGACTTACCTGTTAAAAGGTAGTGCCTGTGTATTACTGGGACTTACCTGTTGAGAGGTAGTGTCTGTGTATTACTGGGACTTACCTGTTGAGAGGTAGTGCCTGTGTATTACTGGGACTTACCTGTTGAGATGCAGTGGCTGTGTTGCACTTGAGGAACATCATTTGCTGGGCCAAACTTGTGATGATAAGTACCCTATGAACAGATAGAAATATCTTAACAAATCCCACAAATGTATTCAATGCATTCAGAAATGGCATCCGTTACATGGACCAAATATAAACCCACGGGACTTTGCTGTTTAACACAACGTTTTTAAGACAGTTTTACCAGGATCAGTCAATGATAACTAGGACCAAGTTTATTAATAAAATAAACTATGTAGGGGACCTTTAGATGATGTTCCATACCAAATATGAAACACCTGGGCTTTGAAGTTTCAAACAAAGATTTTGGCTGTCCCTATATATGTATATGTAAAACTGGGAAATCCCAGAGCTTAGCCAGTATTGACCCTTAAGACATAATTTGGTAACAATTTTAGCAAATTAAATATTAAACCTCTTGGCTATGCAGTTTCAAAAAAGAAGAAAAAAATGAACACCCAATGAACATTTCTGGGAGATTTCATTTAATTCTCTCCAGTACTTTAGGAGGCAATGTCCCTTGACAAAAAGTTGACAGACGTACACATACACATCGCAAAAGAATGGAAAACATATACCATGGTATCAAAATGCATCCAAAGTTTCAGGCCTCAAGTAGCAGAAAAAAAGACAAAATCCGTACTTTACCAAAACTTATTTGAATGACTGTGAAACTCTTTGTATTACAATCTACCTCGTAGATGAGGTTATATCTGCCCCTGAGAAGGGAAGTTTGGAGCCCCATGGTTAGGCTGGATGTACCCTTGGGGTAGGACTCGTTCAGCTTTGCCCCAAATTCCTGGCCCAAGAGCTCACTGCATATACCAAGGATTTGTTCCCGGGCGTCCAGGCCCAGCTGACCAGAGAGCCTCTTGTTGTTCCGCTGTGTGATTGCATGGGGTCCTGTAGGAATCGCAAAAATGAGAAAATCCAGGAATTTAATCAATTTTTTATATACTTCTTCACAAATAAAAATGCATTTTAGTCGTAGAAGTGTGGTCATTAAGGTATCGTTTTCCTGGATTAACTAAGTGCATATACTTATGCCATTAACTGACATCTGACATACTAGAATCATTAAGAGAATAGGAAATGGAAAACAACATCTTCTAATCTGTATAAAAATACTCGGCTAAAAAGTGTCATTGCTGTCTAGTCAAACAAGAATTTGTAATAATTGTGATGCAGATTATACCACAATGCCACAAGTCATAATATGTAGCATGATGGTAAAGAATGTCTCAGTTTTGTAATGTTTAGTGCAGAATGATACAATGTACATTCACAACCTCATATGAGAAGGAACAATACCTGAAAGTGTAAATGCTGAACATTGAATTGTTAAGTGAACGCCCACAGACAGATGGAAAGACAGACACATAAACATCCGTCCAAGGTGATTCCAATATACCCCAATTAACACAGGATATAATTAATAAATATCTTCAGGACATATTCTCACTCCAGGGGCATATGTGTATATTGAAAACCTAGAAAGGTTGTTAATTTCAATTTATGTAAAAAAAAATAAATATTTAATTTAAATAGATATTCTTATTGAAAATAAATGCAGATAATTATTTTTAGAATGTTGACTGCATTTCAATTATTGCTTAATTTAAATTAAACAGCATTTAATATGCATTTTGTTTAATTTATGCAAGGGTAATATTGTTAATAAACAAGTGAAAACAACAACAAAATTTGGTTTAGAGGCTGAATTTTGGCACAAAAATGTATGAATATGCCCTGTCCCTTAATGATTAAAACTGATATCAAATCAACTCTTATATGTTTTTATTTACTCAGTTTCACCAATTAAAAACGCAAAAATCCTGATTGGTAATCAGAACTTTTCTCCAAAAAGGTCAGAAAAAAGCTGATGTAACGTGAATTAAATGTGCAACTCTGAACTCTTTAAAAACTGAGCTCAATGCATAAGTGTAAAGAGTTGTTCCAGATTTGCCTGTACAGTCTGCACAAACTAATCAGCTACGACACTTTCAGCTTTTATGGAATTCTTTGTTTTAAGGTATATTTCGGAAAGTGTGGTCACAAATAAGCTTGGGCAGACTTTACACCCTTTTCTGGGACAACACTTGAGGCACATGCATTAAGCCCTGTTTTCCCAGAGTGCAGCTGAAATACTTCCTGTTTTTGTTGCTGCTGCGATAGGGCCATAGACAGAGATTGTGTGAGTCTAGACGCCAAAGTCACCATCCAGAACAGGGAATGTAGGACAACACTGCTCCTCAGGCAGGTTCACATTATTAGAGAGCAACATATGGAGGTCAGTGACGTTAACAGACGAGTCACTCAGCGTCTGCTCTATCTGTGGATCAGATTGTTTCACCTCGAGTGACTCGTCGGGATGAAAGTTGAACTCACCAAGGCTCAACTGTTGGAAGTGTTGATGTAGCCGCCTTGCGAGAAGATGTTCATAAGTGACGTGCTGAATTTCTTGAGCGAGTTTTAGTATATGTGCCAAATGATTCAACGATGTTCGTCTGGTTGGCTTATAATTTTATCTGAAAAGGAAATGGAACGTTAACCATAAAAGTGTTTTAAGTGACAAATGAATAAGCCTTGAATATGAATACTGCTACACCTTTCTTAACATCTGCTTGTTTAATGCAGAAAATTGCGTCTATAATTGATATTTAGGATAGCGCAATGTGTTTTTTCCGCAAATTAGCACTTACAATAGCATTGTAATAATGAATAACATGCACACACTTGTTAAATTGAAATGTTTGGGGCTTTAAACAGCAAGGAATACATGGAAAAGTACAGTATGTAGCAAGGTGTCATAATTATATATATATATTTTTTGAAACCGGCATAACTTCAGAAATTTAAATGTGAGACTATGCCACTTTAAATGTCACTGTGACACAATACAACTGTTTCTTAACAAATACTTAAAAAATATAATTAGTGATATAAATATTAATGTCACTTATGTTAAACTAAAACGTGTTGGAACCTATTAAATATAAATAATTTTTTCAGGCAAATCTTCAATTGGGAACTTAAGACAGTAATTATGGGAAAAATATGGAATAAGACTTTATGAGATTAGGAATGGTGCTGAATTTGGGCCCCAACTTTTACAAAGTAAATAACACTGTAAGGTCTCACCTGAAGCTCAAGAAGCAGAGATGACCTTCGAGCCTCGCTGATAACGCTAAATGCCGAGTTTGCGTTCTTACTAATGTTGGGTTGAGAGTCGAAGAGCGAACTGGATGACACATCAAAACTGCTGTCATTTTTCAACGCCTTCTTTATCGTCGAATCAATGTGAGGCTGTTTGGTCTTGAAGTGGTTAGTAACACACCCTGATGGGTTCACCTTTAGCACCTTGTTGCAGATGGAATTCCCACCTGAGGCATTCCGCAGGGATGTACCATGCTTGACTGTTCACAACGAAGTCGGTACTGCCTTTCTTTGTTAGCAACTGGTCAAAAATAAATGCATTCTCTTTGGACAGTTTGGACACCTGAGAGGACAAACCTGGACTGTCCCTTAAGTTAAGACCATCCAGGAGTATCCCCTGTGGAAAGCTTACGCTTCGGAATTAAACTCTTCAAACATTCCGTGATCGTCTCATGTTCCTTGCTGCAGTTCTGTTTGTCCCAAAAAGAATGGAATGAGTTATCCAGCTTTGTATTTTTCGTAATATTCATTGTATTGTAATGTCCAACAGCGAGAGCTGACTGTTAGTGTTACCATAACTGCTGCAATAACTTCTTATGTCTGTAACACTTCTACCACCTCCGGCACTTGAGTCTATCAAACCAATCAGGGCTCAAGTGCGGACTCAACACGGACATTGCGGTTGTTGAGAAAATGTGCAAACACTCTATGTGCTCAGAAATTGCAATGGGATGGAATTGTTTAACAATGCTGACTCTTTGATGCTGGAGGTAAAATGGGAGGAGCTAGGGGTCAGGGGAGGGGTCGTGCTGGAATGGGGCTCCAGCGGGCCCGACTTCTGTCGTTGCCGTACCAACTCTATATCAAGGCTGGTGCTCTTCTGAAAACATGGGTAATATGAACTAGTAAAACAGGTTTATATTACAATCTATAACAAAATATGCCTTTTGATAGGATCTGAAGGATTTCAGCGGCAAAACTTCAGACTCATGAGTTTTGAATCTGGCATTTCACTGGTTCCTTGTCCGAAATAGCGTGACATTTTATTCAGTCAAACCATTTCGTACTCAAATATCTAAATTGTTGGTCAATACTATATTAACCTGTCAATTCATAATGAACATTTTTAACTTGAAGATTGCAGATGTAATTTTAAAAACCAATATGCATCTCATTAATATTATAAAGTGTTTTCCCAGATTAGCAAGTCCACATAAGCTAATCAGGGAGGACAACGTCCGACTAGACTGGATTTTCATAAAGAGGAGACTTCCTTTCAAAGAAAGATAACTTTAAAGAGGAAAGTTTTGTCCCTGATTATCCTGAGCGGACTGCACAGGCTAATCTGGGACAACAATTTAAGCACATGTGTTTAGCCCTATTTTCTCAGAGCGCGGCTTATTTAGCTTTTTAGCCACTTCTTTCCTGCATAACAATAAAAATATCAGGGAACATCAACTTGTTAAAACTCTAATATGTTTAAATGATACTCGTTCTGTTAAGAACTTTTCTTTTATAATGCCCTCACTGATGTTTTACTGTACATTTATGTTTCAATAAATTGGAGGTAAAAAGCTAACATTAATGTCTTCCCAAAGTTAAAAAAACACAAACAAAATTTTACCATGCCAGATCCTTGAATGTTAAAATCTGATTAAATTCACAAAAGAAAAACATTCAAAAGGAAATTAATATGTAACGAAAGTTGAAGACAAAATTAGACCGCAACTAAAGAGAAACAACTCACTGCTGATGCAAATCTTCAGTTACTTCCTTTGTTATTGTAGTCTACATAAATAAAAAGCAACTTAAGGAAACAACTCACTGGTGCAAATCTTCAGTTTTCTCCCTTTTAATTATACGTTAAATTAATTAAACAGCAATTAAAGGGGAACAACTCACTGCAGGTGCAGATCTTCACTTCTCTCCCTTGTTAGTGTCGGCTTAAATGCAATCCCCAGACATGGAACGGCCGCGTACCCCGACATCACTGGACTTTGATACGGTCGAGCCTTTCACCAGACAGTTGTATTCTTTGCTGAGCAGTAGCTGTAACATTGAGCAAGCCAATATGGAATATGAAAGCCCAGTTAGTCTTTTAAACTAGAACGTTAGAAATACACCAGCAATATTTTTTCCCCAATTGCTTAAAGTACCTGAACCACACCAATAGCAGTGTTTTTTTGGCCCAATTTTATAGCCGAAATTCGGCTATGTTCCCAATCCCTAAATAGGTCAAAAAATTCCCAATTTCCCAACAAAAAAAAAAAAATATTTTTTTTTTTTTTTTTAGAAAGAAGTGTCTTATGCGTATTTTATCTCAATTTTAATATTTTAATTCAATTACATCTAAAAAAGTATTTTATGATTTTGTTCTTTTAATTTTAATGATTATAAAGTGTTATATCAAATTTAGTATTTCCCTAATTAGTGGACTTTTCGTGTGGAAAAAAAAGGCTAATGAATTAATTTTCCCAATTTCATGAAAATGCCGATAAAATTCCCAACTCCAAAGCCATGGGTTATCTTCCCAAAAAGTGGAAAAAAAACCTGATTTGGGAATAATAAGCATGATAAAACCTGACAATTGGACAATTTGCAGTGTGAAATAATCTTCAAATTGGGAATTATGGGTCTTTTTAATTTCATGGAACTTCATTTTACAAATCCATCAACATATTCTTTTAAATGTGTTTTTAGTGAAATGTTCAATTTCAGTGCTCATTTTATAAGTCCAATAGCATTTAAGAAGGTGCCTTTTACGTGTACTTTAAAAAGAAGAAAACACATGACTGTTCACATACACCTGGGAGTAAAATTCTAAGTAAAAGGCTACTTAACATGAACAACTACCAGCTAACACCACTAGTTAGCCTGTACTGTGAAGATGCCCAAAACTCCACATTTTCACAGTAACTAATCCCATGGCACCGGTTTTTCTAAGTAATTTGCAAACATTAATTTGGTTTGATATGTTCAGTTGAGGAAAAATAAATGTTTCAGTTTAAAAATAACCAAACTCCCACAAACACAAATCAAATCACAGGGCTTGTTTTGTCTCATACTTGTGAAGGGGCTGTGGCCCCCTCAGTATGTGAAAAAATGAGTCGCAAACTTTTCAAAATTGTGAACAAATGAGTCACAAACTGTTCAAAATTGTCAAAAAATGAGTCGCAAACTTTTCAAAATTATGAACAAATGAGTCATGAATTGTTCAAAATTGTCAAAAAATGAGTCGCAAACTTTTTACAATTGTGAACATTTGAGTCACAAACTTTTTTAAATTGTGAACATTTGAGTCAAAACTTTTTTAAATTGTGAACATTTGAGTCCTCAAATTCTCAAATTTGTAAAAAACAGCCATTACGTAAGAAAGAAAAAAAGCTCTAAATGATCATGTCCCTTCCAGTTAGGAAACTATTAAAACAAGGGCTGTTTGTAAAACATGCATGCCCCCAATATGGGCTGTCAGTTGTAGTGGCAGCCATTCTGTGAATACGTTTTTTGTCACTGTGACCTTGACCTTTGACCAAGTGATCTGAAAATTATTAGGGGTCATCTGCTAGTCATGATCAATGAACCTATGAAGTTTCATGATCCTAGGCAAAAGCATTCTTGAGTAATCATCCGGAAACCATTTTACTTTTTCAAGTCACTGTGACCTTGACATTTGACCTAGTGACCTGAAAATCAATAGGGGTCATCTGCCAGTCATTATCAATGTACCTATGAAGTTTCATGATCCTAGGCGTAAGCATTTTTGAGTTATCCGGAAACCATTTTACTGTTTTGAATCACTGTGACCTTGACCTCTAATTATTCTTGAGTTATCATCAGGAAACAATTTAACTGTTTCAAGTCACTGTGACCTTGACCTTTGACCTAGTGACCTGAAAATTATTAGGGGTCATCTGCTAGTCATGATCAATTAACCTATGAAGTTTCATGATCCTAGGCGTAAGCATTCTTGAGTTATCATCCGGAAATCATTTTATCATTTTACTATTTCGAGTCACTGTGACCTTGACCTTTGACCTAGTGACCTGAAAATCAATAGGGGTCATCTGCCAGTCATTATCAATGGACCTATGAAGTTTCATGATCCTAGGCGTAAGCATTTTTGAGTTATCATCCGGAAACCATTCTACTGTTTTGAGTCACTGTGACCTTGACCTTTGACCTAGTGACCTGAAAATCAATAGGGGTCATCTGCAAGTCATGATCAATGTACCTATGAAGTTTCATGATCCTAGGCCTAAGCATTCTTGAGTTATCATCAGGAAACCATTTTACTATTTCGAGTCACTGTGACCTTGACCTTTGACCTAGTTACCTGAAAATCAATAGGGGTCATCTGCCAGTCATGATCAACGTACCTATGTAGTTTCATTATCCTAGGCCTAAGCGTTCTTGAGTTATCATCCGGAAACCATCTGGTGGGCGGACCGACCGACGGACCTACAGACCGACTGACATTTGCAAAACAATATACCCCCTCTTCTTCAAAGGGGGGCATAAAAACGTGCTGACTGACACAAAAATTTGGTCCCCATCAATCAGATATATGTTGACATAACATTTTGGAGTTTTCAAAAAATTACTTTTTTGTGGACAGGTAAATTCCTGGATTTCTGATTCTGGTGTTATGTGTTTGAATTGAATTCATGCATCAGTTAACCCACAAATTCAACGATAATTAATGTCCCACAAATAATAACGTTTTTACAGTTAATAAAGTGTTTGCAATGCTTTATTTAATTTATTTCTACTATACATCAATAGTTTCTCAACATACGTTTTTTTATTGTATTCTTGCATTTTTTTCTTCTTTTTTTATTAAAATAAATTAAGATTTCACAATCTAATAAGACTATGTTTACTAGCTTGACTACCCATTTACAGTAAGTAATAAAAATCTCATACATTCCTAAGATAAGTATTGTTAAACAATTGTTTTTAATTTGCATGTACATGTACATCATTGTCTCATATTTGTTCTTATCAGAATTTATAAATATTCCTCTACAACAGATTTGAAGCAGACTTAACTTAAGCCCTGTTCTGGCAAAACTGGGCTTAATGCATGTGTATATTGTCCCAAATTAGCCCGTGCAGTCCTCACAGGCTTACCTGAGACGATGCTTTCCATCAAGACTTGATTTTTGTTCAGAAGAAATCCCTTTAAACGAAAATTTCCTAAAAGCTGAACTATCATACTTGATTAGTCTGTGTGCACACTACTAAGGCTTACCAGTGGATTGCACTAACAATGCATTAAGCCCCATTTTCCAAAAACAATGCTCTCATTATATCACCTTGTACAACTCTGTAACAGATTGTAGACTGTCTTGCTCTGAGAAAACAGGGCTTAATAAATGTTGCCCTAAGTGTCTTCCTAGATCAGCATGTGCAGCCATACAGGCTTATCATGGAATATCTGCATAGATGGAATTTTGATTTAGAAGAAACTTCATTTAAATTAAAAAATCCATAAAAGGGAAATGTGTTGTCCCTGATTTGTCTATGCAAAACTGCGCAGGCTAATCTGGGACAACACTTTACACACATGCATTAAGTCCTGTTTTCCCATGCATCCTTACATTGTTGCCATTGCATGCATGAAAACTAACTCTAAAGCTTTTATTACACTGTGCTGGGAATGAGGCCGGGGTCCTTCTTATTGAGAACAAATGCATTCCATGGAATCATATTTATAAGCTTAATTAAATATCTCACAACTATATAAAAACTCAAGGCCTTATGAGGATGACAGAAATTCTCGAGGTGTTGAGTTACTGAGGTTTCTGTATTGGTAAGTTGGAAATCATCCAGCTGAAGAAGGGTTTGAGTTATTGATCCTCAAGTAAATGAAGTAGTGCTGTAAACAGGATATACACAAGAAAAGACGGCATTTTACCTTATGTGTAATCATATAATCTTGTCAACTTCATCTTTAGCATTCTTAATACACAGGTACATTATCAAATCATTAATATTCGTGGGACATTATGTTTTGTTGATTTTAAGAGTTGAGTGATCAACAAATTTAACACAAACATGTGAGAAAATAACTGACAAATTCCTCTTTTTTTTCCAAACTGAGAAATCCACGAATATAAATGATTGTACAATATACAAACAATTCAAGAGGATATTTTACCTTATGTCAATGCATACTGTTCTTTCCCACCTCATTTTTTGTGCATTCTTAATACATAGGAAATACACAAGCAGGCCTTTTCCAGGCATATTTATGGGTTGGTTAAACGGAACCATACCCAAAGCGTTATTTTTTTAGATAAGTGCTTCATGATTATTATATCTCAATTATGTTTCAATTAGATCTAAAAAAAAGTATAGAACTACATTTGTATCATTATATGATTTTATTATTATAATTTGAAGTATTAGAAAGAGTTATACAAAATTATATTTTCCCAAATAAATTGATTTTTCATGCGAAATAAATCCCAATCCAAAAAAAGCATTTTCCCCCAAAATGGCCAAGAAAACGCCTGACAATTTAAGCATCTATTTTACTTTCTGAGTCTTCAGGTCATTCTTGTCCACCACATCCTCAGCATCGATGTCCTAACTCAGCAGCAACTGGAGCAGCAGAATAGATTGATTGTTATCTTGTATGTATATTTAGGACTCACACACATTTATATAAATGTAATTAAAATCAATAACAAATGCTCAAAAGCATTAAAAAGGCAAATTAATAAATCTCACATCATGTGTCAACATTCTATAATTATTACTCAAAAAAATCAATATACATGTATATTCCTCCAAAGATTACTAAAACTATTTCATATTTTATAAAAAGTATTCATCCATATATATTTGTTACCTGGCTTGGTGTTTATAGAAATGAAAGTCTAAAAATAGCCTCAGTTGCTATGTACA
The DNA here is from genome assembly GCF_020536995.1 of Dreissena polymorpha. Taxonomy (NCBI): domain Eukaryota; kingdom Metazoa; phylum Mollusca; class Bivalvia; order Myida; family Dreissenidae; genus Dreissena; species Dreissena polymorpha. The sequence continues at coordinate 203,169,667 of NC_068355.1, forward strand.
TGTGCTTCTATGTTCAAATATTAAATTTTCAGTTGAAATGCTTTGTTTTTTTCATGCAAAGTTTACAAGAACTAAATTTTAGGATCATCATGACACACTTAATGTTACGATAACATAACATAATATGTACTAGTTTTAATGTTCAATAAGAGATACTTAACATTGTATAAGAAAGTAACAATATGTGTACACACATTATTTGCATCTGCAGCTACACACACAATGCTGTATAGTAATATTACACACTACAATTTGTGAATGCTCAACAACTCTTACTGATTGAAACATTCATCGCTAATAACAACAACTTATACATACATGTACACACTATTCCACTCTGAACACCAGGATGTTGTTGCTGTCATCCTGTCCTACAATGATGGAGGATGTTGTGCTGCTGTAGCAGACTGACCTTGGGTACCTCACTCCATCCTCCTGAGTAGCCAGCGTAGCCAGCTTACTCTTTCCCTCCCAGTCCACCTGTAGTATAGTGGAGGACAGGTATCCACAGACCAGCACCTGGCCTGCAGGGGTCACATGTAGACCCAGTGGGCCTTCTAGTTTTGGGTCTGTCAATGTAGTCAGGAGTGTTCCATCCATGGCCAGGGTGAGGAGCTTGTGCTGGGAGTAGTTAGCGATGTACAGCTTGTCTCCTGTGGGACTCACAGCACACCTGGATACTGCAAAGCAGAGTAACATCAAGATCATATTTAATAATTGTACATGTCAAATAATATTAAACATACTGCAGTCATATTGTATTACGCATTTTTCGCTAAAAATAGGCCTTCCCACATCTAAAATATATGCATACATTCCAATAATTCAATAGTTAAATGTGACAATAAACTTCAGTAGCAGTGTTATCGTGTATACGTTTGACAAGTTGAAATGCGACTGGTGAGTTAGAAATGAAGTGTAGAAAAATTACACAGATTGGAAACAATTACACATACGGAAACAAATGCACAGTTCAATCAACACGTGTATTTAATGAATGTTATTATATGCAACAATAATAGATTTCCAACACAGTCATGTATACATGTGAAAGCAATGTACTGAAATGAGTGAAATTGACACAAGCAGACATATTTCATACATGTACAGTGTTACGACTTTATTTGTGTTTTAAAAGTGTTATTTATAACATGAACAATTATATTTCAAACAACAATATTGACGCTTTTCTATCTAGTTGTTCACTAAACCATTAACACAAGCAAGATGTTAAAATGAATCTTAATAACTACATACATATATTTGAAAACTTCTTAAAATCAAGCTACAGCAATTTAAAGAGTATCCATTTTATATGATTTTTTATTATTTTATCGGTATTTATAAAATATATTGCACTGTACAGTAATATGACAGCCACAAAAATGAAGACAGTCAGAAAGTGCCTCTTTCCCAGAAATTCAGTTTCTATTTACAGATGTCATGTAGCGACAGTCAAAATACAAAAAAGGCATGATGTGTCAATATTTGTTGATTAAAAATTCCCGATTCAGTCCATTTAGTCGATACAAAATTCCAAATTTGCCATTTTATCGATTTAAAAATTCCCAATTAGACCAGACTCCTTTTCCAAAAATGGCTAGAAAACCTCTGAACATCATACAAATGATATCAGGATGAATCCATTATGATTCTTACCTGCATCGTCTATGGTCTCATAGAGTCTGCAGACCTGTTTGCCACTGGGTGAGTACTTGAACAGTGCAGTACCAGAGGTGATGAACAGGTCACCCATAAGGTGGGCAATTACATAACAGCAATGTTGTAACTGAAACTTCCTCCCTGGAGTAAGCTGACTCTGGTTGACTGTGATAAACTGGACCTCATGTGTGTTAACTCTATCATCCACAGCCACTGCAACCTCACTGGGTGTGATGAGACACATGTCCCGTGGCCTTGCAACCACATCCCAGTGACTCACCACCTGGTACTGCCTGTTCAGCAGCTTGACTTTATAATTTTGCTGGTCTGCAACCAGTACCTGCCCATCTTTGAGAGCACATATCGCTGCAATCCAGCATGTGTGTGAATCACTTGGCATTTTCACATTGTGCACAGACTTCCCATTCACAGTGAACACATGGTTTGGAGAGTTCTCTTCTAAAAATGTATCCGACTGTTGCATTTTTTCCAGACATTTTTTAATTGCAATAAAAGAGAGTTCAGGTCTATACTGTACTTTCTGTATGGCTATATGGAGATGGAACAATTCATTGTGAAGCCAGATGCATCTGTATCTCACACTCATGAGAGGAGCTTTCTTCAGGGTCAGCTCTTCTTTGTTTTCCTTAACAGTGCTTTTCTCAAAATCTGCTAAACAATATTTGATTTTCTCACGCATTTCACTGACTGTGTATTGCAAATGTTCATGTGTTTTATTCACAACGCTGGTTTCACATTGGAGTAAAAAGGATATATATTCAGACGCATACCATCCACAATATGCCTCTCATGTTCATTGTATGCAATCTTTAAAGACTTCACTCTGTCCTCCTGATATGTCTGAAACTCTTTCATTTGGGCAAGGGTATTTTCCGTTCTGACAGACAGGTTCTTGAATTCTGTTGGCCTCCCTGTGGCAGCCTGAGGTAATGGAGTCACTTGTAAGCATTGTCTGAAAAAAACAACCACACGGGAGACAGTAAGTGATATGCAAGTCATTAACACTTACACCTTAATTATTTTAATTAAAATTCAAATTTAAAGGCATTTGACAATTTTGTTAACACAATGTAAGCACATACAGTAACAAGGGCTGTTTGTAAAACATGCATGCCCCCCATATGGGCTGTCAGTTGTAGTGGCAGCCATTGTGTGTATACGTTTTTTGTCACTGTGACCTTGACCTTTGACCTAGTGACCTGAAAATCAATAGGGGTCATCTGCCAGTCATGATCAATGTACCTATGAAGTTTCATGATCCTAGGCCTAATTATTCTTGAGTTATTATCAGAAAACCATTTTACTGTTTCGAGTCACTGTGACCTTGACCTTTGACCTAGTGACCTGAAAATCAATAGGGGTCATCTGCTAGTCATGATCAATGTACCTATGAAGTTTCATGATCCTAGGCATAAGCATTCTTGAGTTTTCATCCTGAAACCATTTTACTGTTTCGAGTCACTGTGACCTTGACCTTTGACCTAGTGACCTGAAAATCAATAGAGGTCATCTGCCAGTCATGATCAATGTTCCTATGAAAATTCATGATCCTAGGCGTAAGCATTCTTGAGTTATCATCCAGAAACCATTTTACTATTTCGAGTCACTGTGAACTTGACCTTTGACCTAATGACCTGAAAATCAATAGGGGTCATCTGCGAGTCATGATCAATGTGCCTATGAAGTTTTATGATTGTAGCCATTAGCATTCTTGAGTTATCATCAGGAAACCATTTTACTATTTCAGGTCACTGTGACCTTGACCTTTAATAAAGGGACCTGAAAATAAATAGGGGTCAACTGCGAGTCACGATCAATCTACCTATCAAGTTTCATGATCCTAGGCATAAGCGTTCTTGAGTTATCATCCGGAAACCATTTTACTATTTCGGGTCTCCATGACCTTGACCTCTGACCTTGTGACCTGAAAATCAATAGGGGTCATCTGCGAGTCATGATCAATGTACCTATGAAGTTTCATGATCCTAGGCATAAGCGTTCTTGAGTTATGATCCGGAAACCATTTTACTATTTTGGGTCACCGTGACCTTGACCTTTGACCTAGTGACCTGAAAATTAATAGGGGTCATCTGCCAGCCATTATGAATCTACCTACGAAGTTTCATGATCCGAGGCATAAGCGTTCTTGAGTAATCATCCGGAAACCATTTTACTATTTCGGGTCACTGTGACCTTGACCTTTGACCTAGTGACCTGAAAATCAATAGGGGTCATCTGCAAGTCATGATCACTCTACCTATCAAGTTTCATGATCCTAGGCCTAAGCGTTCTTGAGTTATCATCCGGAAACCATTTTACTATTTTGGGTCACCGTGACCTTGACCTTTGACCTAGTGACCTGAAAATCAATAGGGGTCATCTGCGAGTCATGATTAATCTACCTATCAAGTTTCATGATCCTAGGCCTTAGCGCTCCTGAGTTATCATCCGGAAACCATTTTACTATTTCGGATTATCGTGACCTTGACCTTCAACCTAGTGACCTCAAAATCAATAGGGGTGATCTGCGAGTCATGATTAATAGAGCTATGAAGTTTCATGATCCTAGGTCCAAGCGTTCTTGAGTTATCATCCGGAAACCACCTGGTGGACGGACCGACAGACGGACCGACAGACCGACATGAGCAAAGCAATATACCCCCTCTTCTTCGAAGGGGGGCATAATAATTCTTATGAAATGGCAATCTAGGTATAAAATAAAATATTTTTTTGCATAAGCCGTTAATATGTCTATTTTACTATTATATTTTTATTTTTTTTAAGGTTATAAATTATGAGAACTTAATTCCTCTTCACTAATGGCTTTCTTGCATATATTGGTATAAGCTTCATTAATAAATAGATGAAGAATGATAATTCATACTTATTGTTAAATACTGTAACAAGGGCTGTTTGTAAAACATGCATGCCCCCCTATATGGGCTATAAGTTGTAGTAGCAGCCATTGTGTGAATACTTTTTTGTCACTGTGATCGGTGGTGGTGGTGGTGGTGGTGGTGGTGGTGGTGGTGGTGGTGGTGGTGGTGGTGGGTAATAGTAGTATTAGTTTTAGTAGTAGTAGTAGTAGTAGTAGCAGTAGAAGTAGTAGTAGAAGTAGTAGAAGCAGTAGCAGTAGCAGCAGCAGTAGCAGTAGTAACCTTGACCTTTGACCTAGTGACCTGAAAAGTAATAGGGGTCATCTGCTAGTCATGATCAATGTACCTATGAAGTTTCATGATCCTAGGCATAAGCATTCATGAGTTATCATCCGGAAACAATTTTATTGTTTTGAGTCACTGTGACCTTGACCTTTGACCTAGTGACCTGAAAATCAATAGAGGTCATCTGCCAGTCATGATCAATGTACCTATTAAGTTTCATGATCCTAGGCCTAAGCATTATTGAGTTATTATCAGGAAACCATTTTACTATTTCGAGTGACTGTGACCTTGACCTTTGACCAAGTGACCTGAAAATCAAAAGGGGTCATCCGCAAGTCATAATCAATGTACCTATGAAGTTTCTAGATCCTAGGCCTAAGCGTTCTTGAGTTATCATCCGGAAACCATCTGGTGGACGGACCGACAGAAAGACCGACAGACGGACCGACATGTGCAAAACAATAATCCCCCTCTTCTTCGAAGGGGGGCATACACATATTCTGAAAAAGTTTAATGAAGATCGGACAAACCAGACATTCCCAAAAGTATTTAAAGGTCACAGGACATTGGGTCCTGTTGACTTAAAAAAATTGTACGACCGGACCGGGATTCATAAGACCTATACATCACGTCATCAACTCAAATTTATTGCCATAATGTTAATCAGAACAAGAGCTGTCACCATATTAACGCTTTGATAGAAGTTATGAGCATTTTTCGAAACCTAAACGCAGATTTCGAAACCTAAACGCGGACCCTAAGTCAGGCTTTTTCCGCTCCATTTTGGGAAAACGCCACACTGGAATTTTGGGAATTTCGCGTCGTGAAAACCCCCATTTTGGGAAAAAAATTAATCGCAAAATTGGCTCAATTGGGAAAAATTATCGCATGTAAATTATTTAAAACAGTGTTTCTTATATTTCAAAGAAGCCGTTAACTGGTAAATAACGACTATTTTGATAACTTCAGTGCCCCAGATAAGCTGCGTATCTGCGTCTTTCACCCTATTAAATTGCTTAAAAACGCAAAGAAACACAATATCATGCGTATTTAAAACGCAAAAGGTTTTACTTATACGCAAATTCGTCAAATTTGATGCGTACAATACAATAGCTTCGATCGAAAATGCTTTGCTCATTTTCGGTATTTTCTCTTTGGAATTATTATCGTAATGCGGCGACGCTTTCATTCAGCATGCGCCTGGATGACGGAGCAGGAAAAGTCAAAGTTATCCAAACTCTGCGGTCTAGATTTTAATTGTTAAATAAAGCGTCCGACCAAATTATTGACGACGACATACATACGTTTTAAATCTGACTTAATCCGTCGTTCATTGTGCATGTCTTTGTAAAGCGTCTGTACTTTCAGCTTCTATTACGGTGCGAAATAAAAAGTCTAAGAGGGGTCGAAAGATGTCCGCGATTGTTGCGCCAAAATATCAGTCGATCGCAAACGTTTTCGAACCAAGAAAGCAAAAGCCCATAAGTGCCGATTCATTCGTGTTATCATTTTTTAGTTAAACGTTTATATTATGCACAGTTTCAAAGATATAAGATGTTATGAAACATCAGTTTATTAAAGTAAATGTTGAAACAGTTTTATTGAATCAATACAAGTGTGCAGCTTCAACAGAAGTAAAGCGGCACTGGTTTTATGGTATGCATTTTTATATCTCATTTCACCCTATTTCAAGAATGAAATCACCCTATTTATCAAAATCAATGGGTGAAAACCCTAATTCCCAAATAATTATCTGGGGCACTGTAACTTATTATTAAAATTTTACAAAATATTATGAACATGTGTGATTAGTGCTGGTTTTTTAATCTGAATTTGGGGAAAAGGCTTGGCCTTTTTGAGGTGAAAAAAATCGCGGGAAGCGCCGGATTTTGAGGAAAAAAAGGAAAGTCTTAAATAATCATTAACATATTTTACAGTTCTTAAAACAAATTCAAGGCAACAGATAATATAATTATGCAATACTTTCTATTTTCTACACCAGATCAGGTCAACTTATATATTTAAAGGGTAAAAAAATTCAGACCCGTGGCATAGGGCGGAAAAAGCCTGTAAGTTCAAGGTCAAGGTCACAGGGGTCAAAATGTTGAGGCGTATGGAAAGGCCTTGTCCATTTGCACATGCATACCAAATATGAAGGTTACATCTGAAGCTACATATGAGCATTTTTCGAAACCTAAACGCAAAGTGTCGGACAGACAGACGGACAGTGCGATCACTATATGCCCTCCTCCAGAGGCATAAAAATGAAATGAAAAATATACACAGCACTGAACAATTAACACTAACAAATCACAACACAATCACAGTAGTCTTAAGAAAAATATTTAAACCAAAATGAAGTTAAAGACAATGCAAGTGTTCAATTGAAAATTCAGTTATTGTATACTGGCATGCACATTTCTGTGAACACCAATGTTTTCAGATGCTGATAGTTAGGTGTCACAATGACTGAAGAATGCAAATAAATTATTTCTACACAAAAACATCGCCTTTATACTTGAAAGGACTCAACGAAGTACCTCAAACAATTTAACACATGTTGCTATCAATTACATAATTTTACAGACTAAGTTTAAAAAGCAATTCGAGGTATTTACAATATTTCAATGACATACATTTCCCGGTCTGGAAATTATATGAAAACTCAGAATTAAACTACAAATATCAACAAACCAACCACAAAGATATAAAAATCAATGAAAAAGCCCTATTAAGCGTAACACTGTTGCAGAACGTGTTTTGGATTAACAGTAAAACCTATTGACACATTTACTCACATAGGAGAAATTGTTCGGTGTGCATGTGCAGTACCATTTCATGACTGTTAACATAAAAACGAGGTAATTTGTACTGCTCATATTTCATTCAAGCTCGCTTTTAGTTTCATGTTTTAATTCTATGAAATAAAGAAACTTTTGCTCTTTAATTATTTACTGGACATTTGAACCGACAACAAAGCATTTTCAATCGGACATGTTTTAATAACTTTGGTCAGGTACGACAGTTCGGCACATTTAAGAATGAATGCGAACAATGCTTTTGTTGTATAGAGTTGAAAAACTGGTTTTTTTTTCGATTTGACTATGTGACCTACATTTTTTTATCTCAAATAGCCCAGTTTCAAATTTTGCAGAAATATCATGGAGGCAATTTATGTTCTTACCTGAAGTCCCATGAATATTATCAATACATGTGGCGCCTCTAACGTTTTTATTAGCTAATTGTTGGACAGACAACGAACAATCAACATAAAGAGATCAGGCTGAGAAAAGCTCACAATGAGCAGGTTATAAGCTCAAGTGAGTTAAAAAATGCAGGCTCAAACATTCAGCCGCCACGTGTTACATATCCTTCAAACATGTAAATTGGGTAAAGGAATACATGCATCAGACATTATACAGGCAGGTTGAATTAAGGTTTTTCTGAAACAAAGCTTGCATTGCCGCATGGGAGTCATTACATTATTTATGAGAAATTTACTGTTTATTAACTGTTGATTGTCACAGCTTTAGGTCCATCATTATTATTGCATTTACCATTTTGACTTGAAACAACAAAGAAAGAGTTTATAATTAAGTCATTTCATAGAAGGACTTTTTACACTATGTTTTTTGCTGAAATATGGCCAATATCTTGTAATCCATATACTTGAACCATTGAAGAGTTATTTATTAACAAACACAAATTAACAAATTAAACCTGAACAACAAATTGTACACATGCAATGATTTGGAAATACTTATATAACTAATATTACAATAATCCAAACAAATTAAAATGGATGATGGTAATTGAATTATACAAAGCAATAATTTATACTGATATAAAATAAGCAATAATTTAAGCTACCTGTGATTAAGCTCAACACATTTAGAGCAGCACAGATGGTTGTGGTCCGCGCAGTACATTGTTAATTTTTCTCCCTTGTGTATGATGCACATTAAAAGAGAAGTCTCCATCTTCTTAGAAAGTGGCCACTTCCTTATTTTATCCTTTCCATAAGGAGATTTTTTATAAAACCCCAAACCATGCTGTTTATGAGAGTGAATACATGTTCTGCAGAAGTATTTAAGACATTTTTTACAGTAAAAATCTGCATCTATTTCTACAGACTGCTCTTTTTTGCAGATTGTACAATAATAATATTTAACCACATCAGAATTTTTAGAAATTCTAGATGTCGCCATTTTGATAAATCACTTTCAACAAACAAGATTTTACAATCTGAAATAACTTGAAATAGTTATGTCCAAGCATATGTTTACAATACACACACACACACAATGTTATTAAACATAGACAAGTGATATGAAATTTCTAACTGAACACCAACCAAGTTAACCATCAAATGGCGCTTGTATGATAGAGGTTAACAGTCTAACTATGTATACTTGTCACATGACTATTGGGTAATGTGTGTTTTGATTACTAGAGTTTAAACTGTTCCATAGAAGCTGTATAGATAAAACCTTTAAACCAAATTTTTAAAACACCACATATTTAATTGCTCTAATAAATGACATGTTATGAACATGGAATTATAATGATAATATTAAGCAGGTTCTTACATAAACCAATTTTATTACAATATCAGATCCTTTCCCTCATACAGTATAAACAAGAGGGCCATGATGGCCCTGAATCGCTCCACTGTTTATTATGTGAAAAAAGCATGCAATGCGCATGGGTTGAAATGTACTCAAGCATGTGACTGTCTCTTTCTATCCCTCGTCCCACTAGGTTCTTAAAGTTGGAAGGGTGAGCATTTTTATGTATGGAAAATGTTATTACAGTGTTAACTAAACAGACTAACAAGCAAATTTGTTGAATTGATATCCCCCGCCCATATTCTTCTTGACACAAAAGGGTTATATTTGACACTGAAAAAAGCATTTTTTCAAGATACAAAGGGCCATAACTCTGTAATTAACAGATGGTGTACAATGTCATTTGGCGTGCATCATCTCCTTTTCCATATATATTATATACTCATACCAAGTTTAAATGAAATCCGCCAAAGCACTTCCAAGATATGGCTCCGGACACAAAAGTGCCTATAGTAAGACGGACGGACGGACAGCGCCAAAACAATATCCCTCCGCCTCTGGCCGGGGATAAAAAGCCTGGGAATTGTCGCACAGGTCCTTTGCTTATCGCATAGGTACATTTATCTCTCCAAAAGATAGTGTTGTTTTTTCTATTTCACATATTTTTAGATGCTAAAGATCAAATCTACGCATGTTCTACAAGATGAATGAAACCGAACGTAGCGTAAAACTTAGTTGCTATGTTTGAATAATCTCCAAACAGAAGTCTGGTGATTGCACGGACCTTATAGAGAACATTTGAAGAAATTCATAAAGTAGAGTTAATTTGCTTTCACTAACAAACTTTCGGTAGACTAAATATTTATACATTTATCCTTAATAAGTCCCTTGTTTGCGAAATTGCGATGAAAAAAGGGGTCAACTGTAAAAAAAGTTCAATCTCTTGATTCTTATAAAATTAAGTGTGGCCATTCTTTGTTGTGCTGGATATGCTCTTTGTTAAAACAGAAGAGATGATTCTTCCTGAAGCAAATCTTTTACGAAGGTTAGTCAGATATATTTCAAACTGGAATTGCTGGAGCAAACTGGAAAAAAATGGATGGATAATACTGAGAAGACAGGCATGTGTATTGTAGCTTACACATCTGAATTTACAGAAACATAATCAAGGAGTTTCCTGACAGGAATTCAATTTACCGGAAGGGTATCTTTGATTATGTTTAGTGCGTCACTGAATTACAAATGGAATGTCCTTTAATGAGATGACCATCAGCAATGGCCTCTGTAAAGAAGTAGTATTTTTTAACATTTCATTTACTGATCAATGATAATGTACAGTAGTACAGTATGGTTTAAAAAGAATTAACAAACTCTGTAGCTTGTATTCACTTGTCGCACTTCTAGATAATTTTATAACAATCAACATCATGTTTTGACCATGTTTATATATATACAGTAGACTCTCTGTAAACCGGACAGTCTCGGGACCGGCCTGATCGTCCGGTTTTCAGAGAGTTCCGATTTACCAAGAGTTTTTATATTGCCGAAATATACATGGTATGCATTGTGTACAGAATCACATAAAAATAAAACAAACCATATACATTTACATGTACCATGTGATAACTGTACGCAGGTACTGATGATGTTAATTGCGTTCTTAAAAAATGTGTTTTTAATCGATTAAAAGCAAACAACAATCCATACCGACTTGTTTGGATTAATCCCAAAGTGAGCGTGGTGCTTTATACATGTACGTACGTGGCATTTGTCATATAGGTGAGTGACGACACAAATAAGTTTGTTGTAGATACACGATTTATTATTCAATACATACATGTACCACATTTCATAAAACATACACACAAGTAAAAAACAGCGTCATAATTATTTTTTAAGATATTCATACAGTCTAACCTGCCTTCAGAGACCACCCAAGGTGAATCTAGGAAGTGGTCTCTTAACTGAGGTGGTCTCTGAGTACAGTTTGACCTGTCAGACCAGTTGGTCGTTGTTAATGCAACACATTAGCATATGTCAGTACATGCATGTGTATCTGGCTTTAGTATGTACATTATACATTCAAATATATATTGAGTGTTCGTTTTTATAGAAATATATACAGAAAAAAAAGTTGTTTGTTGTTTAATTGTATTTAATATATTAATATACATTTATTTCGTCGTTGTCTCCTTCCATGCGCTGATGACCCAGTAGATAGCTTGTAGGATGTTAACCTCTTTCAGAATTTGAGGTCCGGTGGTCGCCGACGATCTTTCCAGCTCCATCATCACGTGTTGTAGTTGACGTTTTCTGTACTTTAGCTTCATTGTCTGTATGATCCCTTGGTCCATGGGTTGTATCACTGATGTTGTGTTTGGAGGAAGGAACTGTAGCTTGATCTTGGTTAGTGTGATGCGAGGGTGTGATGGTGCGTTGTCTACGAATAATATGACGTGTCTTCTGGCATGTCGCATCCGCCGATCAAACCACTTCAGCCAGTCTTCCATTATCCCGGTCGTCATCCACGCCTTTTTGTTGTTGTAATACCGTATCGGCAATTTGTCGGGAGTAACTGACCCAAAACATCTCGGGTTTTTTTATTTCCCGATGATGATTGGGGGCAGCTTATCTCTTACCGAGGCACATAAACCCACAGTGATGCGCTCCTTCGCCATCTTCCCGCCGGCACATGTCTCGCCTTTCTTGAAGAACGTCGCACTGAAAATATTAAAAAAGTAATTTTGAAATATAAAATTATAATTTATTTATTTACATTTTCATTTATTTATGTGTTTTATTATTAGCGTGTTTTAATTTTTTTCTTACCTTGTGCTTTGTTTGTAGAATAATCCTGTTTCATCCATGTTATAGATGTCACACGGTTGATAACCTTTGCAGATTGTTGGAAGACGCTTTTTCCAGTCATCCACTACGACTGGATCCACCTCCGCTCTCTCACCCGTCCGTGTTTTGAATACAATGTTATGGCGTCTTAAGAATGAGTCGAGCCACCGATTTGATGCCTTGAACGACGCTAACCCCAATTCTGCTGCGAACTTGAGCGCCCGTTCTTTCAGGAGTGGTCCTGATATGTTCACGTGACGCCCAGTAGCATCTAAGAACCACTTGTGAACAAGGTCATTTAGATCGTCATATTCTGTGGCTTTCTGCTGAAGCTTGGTTTGTAGATTACCGTCCCCTTCATACTCTTCAATAATTTCTCGTTTTCTTTTCATCACCGACTGCATTTGTGTCTTGCCAACACCCATCTCGGTCGCTACAGCCCTACAGCTCCTCCCGGATTCAAGCATTTTTAGTGCTTTCATCCGCTCTTCCAATGTAAGACACTTTCGTTTAGTAGAAGACATGTTGCGCTGTTTGTGTACTTTTGCAAGTGCTTGAAAAATTATTTACCTCCCTTTTTATACTGCTGTCCGTTACAAACTTACCTTTGAGTAAATATTGTCATTGTAATAAAAACAATTATTTGCAAACTTTAAGTACACAAATAATTAATGTCAGCCGAGTTTCCACAGTTTGCTCCCGATAATAGCGTGCAAGCGTGGATGCCAATTAGCGGATTATCACCTGCATTGTTAGTTGAGTGTCACCATCGCTTAGCAACTTCACTGCAAGACTGCAAAATGGTCGCTTACTGTCGTAACGAGTCTTAATTTGTAAGAAAAACAATGGTTGTTGGTTGCGGATTTAAGGTGGTCGTTAAGTAAAGCCATTTTTAATTGATTTTAGCTTGGGAGGAATTAATAACGGTCGTTTAGCGAGGTGGGTCGCTAAATGCAAGTGGTCGGATGTGCAGGTTAGACTGTATATGGAGATGTCTGAAAATGTGAATAACTCAATATTGTCCATGTAACCCGTTTCGACCAAAAATCTCAGAACAGGCCACAATTTAATAATTATTCACATTCTACCGCAGTATCAAGATGTGCGGAATGGCTTACATCCATATTTTCTAGTTTATTAAGTACCTGTAACCTTGACTCCACCCATCAATAATCCAGTGAAAAAACAACAACCGATCAATAATGCAATGAAAAAGCTCTCTATATTAGTGTGTTTTTCTGTTTGAATTCCTAATAAAAAAGAAGTTTATATTTTTACCCAAATAGGGCATTAAAATTACCAATGGAATGTTTCCAAAAAAAATAACACAATGCTCATTAAAAAAAAATTGTGACAATATATTCCAGGTTAATTTCCCACCATGATATCCGAACATTTACGAGCAAACGGAAGAATGGCTGCCAGCGTTAATGTGTTAACTTTATTTTTCGAAATATTGTACGAAATATTCGTTTACTTGGAAAGTTTATGGACTTTTATTAGTGCTGCAACAATACGCAAAAATCGGTATTGCAATATATTGTCAGTTCAAAAACCCGTATTGCAATATATCGCAATATATTGCTAACTTGTACCAAAATTATAACTTGCCAATTACCTGATAATCCCGTATATTCCAGTTTTAAAGCAAATTTTGGTAAATATTTACTATACCGGTAAATGTGCTCAAGAATAACAAGAAACACAAACATTTGCAACTTTTATTAAGTATCAAATTCATTTTGGCATTTGTTACTATTTAAAGATGTGATGAAAAAACGTCCAACCGGGGCATTTTTTCCACTGAACACGCTTAATTCATCTGACGTGATGTTCCTGTTTTATACAACACAAAATACACCCATACTTTCCATGCAACGTTCTACATGTCTGTATAATTTTCGCGTGCTTTTTATTGAGGCAAAGGATAAAGCACTTTTTATTTGATGCTATAATTTTTTATTGTCGCATTAGCATTAAAATTTTGAAGCGTATTTCCGAAATTTGGATTACAAATTTAATAATGCTCAATTCAGAATCAAAAACATTTACAGCTGTGCCCAATTAATTCAACGATAATCTGTTCAAAAGCATCGAACGAATGCTCCGATGTAACAACGCTACTCCGTATAATATACTTTTCAGAATGCTATTTTTACGAAAAAAAATATTTACACTGCTTTGTTTTGTTTACCTTGTTATCATTATTTCGGATGGCTTTTCTGGACAAAATGTGAATGAAGTTTTGTAAAATTTTCGTACCGGTATGATGAAAATCGTATCGCAATACAATAATGCGGATTGGGTATTGCAATATATACCAATATACCGGTATATTGTTGCAGCCCTAACTTTTATACATTTCTGTTTATATAAGTTAACATGGTTTCAGATATATTGACATATTTAAATGCATGGCACACCAGTTTTAGTGTGGGCGTTAGCTCAGCTAATTTTACAGAGCATATTTTACAAATCTGTATGCGCTTAGAAGGCTTAAAAACGCTATGGAAAGACAACCACTGCCTGTTGCAGTTAAATAATGCAGACGACAAATGCCCTTCTCCTAGCAGAGAACGCCTATTCCTACGTATATAACATATTCAATGGCTTTGTACAATAGAAATAAAAAATCTAAACACAAATTAAAAACATACAAAGGTACATCACGTATTACCTTAAAAATATGCAAAAAAGTCACCGAACAAGTATGTTTCAAGTTGTTTTTTTAAAGTGTCTTAGGCATGTAAAAAAAGATTAGTCTGTGCACACTGATTAGCCTGTTCAATTTGCACAAGCTAATCAAGGACGATATTTCTGATTTTATAATGTTTTTTGTTTAAAGAGTGTCTCTGGTACTGGGATGACAATTAATGCATATGCATTAAGCCATGTTTTCCCACATGAAGCTTAAATTGTATTTTAAATTAATGATTTAAAAAAACACATCTGGGCCAGTGCTTTAAGACACATTTTTTATAAATTTGAATGGGTTGTGTTCATTTAAAACTTGCAATATAAAAAGCTATAACATAATTTTTAAAACTGAGTTGCGTCTAAACTTATACAACAGTGAACACCTACAGTGCCTTCAGCACTTTGATTGTAGATATACAATTCAACCATGCATTTGTAGAAGTAGTTTTCCAAACCCCTACTTAAAGGAAATCCCTGTGAAAGGCTATCTAATTGCAAACTACTCAAAATATAACAGTCACGTCTACAAAAATCATTGCTTAAAAATCCATAAACGCTGATTTGAGCTGAGAAATACTTAAAGGCATATTATTTCTCTAAATATTGTTTGCTGTGTTTTCTGCTGAAATTGTTGAAGCAATACTGATTTTTATGTTTGAAAGATCTATGAAAGAATAATCGGTTTAACCATTTATGATGGTTTTGAATGTTTCCATTTATTCTCACATTAAAATAAAAGGAACATTCTCTTATAAACAGTATTTTAGTTCATACACAAGGCTTATAAATAGTTAATCAAGCACATCATTTCCTATTAACATAAAACTACTGACAAAAGTGTTAAGAAAAACTAGAAATGGCGCGGCAGAGGCCTACGCGTATCCCCATGCCGCATGTTTGACCCAGGGTTGTTAATGGGGCCATGCATAGTTGAGAGTTAATGTATTGTCATAAGAGAAGTTCAGTATCAATTAGAAGTGAATCGGTGTAGAAATGAAGAAATTATAGTAAAGGGCAATTTTGGGTGGGCGTGGCCTATGTGGGAGTGGCGCCCCCGGGTTGGTAATGGGGCAATGCATAGTTGAGATTGACCGCATTGTCATAAAAGAGGTTCAGTATCAATTTAAAGTGAATCGGTGTAGAAATGAAGAAATTATAGTAAAAGGCAATTTTGGGTGGGCGTGGCCTATGTGGGCGGGGCGCTCCAGGGTTGCTATAATTGGGACATGCCTAGCTGAGATTGACCATATTGTCATAAGAGAGGTTCAGTATGAATTTGAAGTGAATCGGTGTAGAAATGAAGAAATTTTAGTAAAAGGCAATTTTGGGTGGGCGTGGCCTATGTGGGTGGGGCGCCCCTGGGTTGGTAATGGGGCCATGCATAGTTGAGATTGACCGTATTGTCATAAGAGAGGTTCAGTATCAATTTGAAGTGAATCGGTGTAGAAATGAAGAAATTATAGTAAAATAACCTAAAACAGGAGATGTGTTTGTCAGAAACACAATGCCCCCTATTGCGCCTCTTTGATTTTTATTTTTTGTTTGACCTTTGACCTTGAAGGATGACCTTGACCTTGAACTGCCAACATTCAAAATGTGCAGCTTTATGAGAACGCCCCTTTAAAAAAAATGTTGTTTGACCTTTGACCTTGAAGGATGACCTTGACCTTGAACTTCCACCACTCAAAATGTGCAGCTTCATGAGATACATATGCATGCAAAATATTAAGTTTCCATCTTCAATAATGCAAAAGTTATGGCCAACGTTAAAGTTTTTTTCGGACGGACAGACTGACATACACACATACTGACATACTGACTGACGGACATTTCAACTGCTATATGCCACCCAACCGGGAAGCATTAAAATGAGTAAAAATCTCTGACCTGGCCCCACCCCAACCCCCATAACTTTTGACCCAAGGGTCAGATCAAAATTCCAAATAGTGCAGGGTCGCACATATGCTCATAGCTTTCATGTGTGTAAGTTTCAAGGTTCTAGTGCTTATAGTGTAGGAGGAGATAGTGGCCAGGACAGACGGACGGACGGAAGACGGAGATAACCACAAAATCCACTCTTTTTCTCCAAAAAGTGTGGGATAACTATACCATTTTTACTCATATATACACATTTTTCAAGCTAAACTCAAAATCAGGGTCTCACAAACATCAAACTGATTAGAAACCTTTACAACAGTAATTATGAATAGTGCAAATGTACACAACTAAATGTTATGTAGTTTTATTTCAAAGCGATTTCAATATTACAAAACTATTTTGCTGGCACCCATAGAAAGTATCTTTTATAACTTTTTTACAAATGAGTTTCATCAGGGATAAGAATGCCAAAACAAATTACTTCTCGGCCAGTCTGGAAATTACTTTCCAGTGCTCTTAATAATGCTTCATAGAACATAGCTATCAGTTTCACAACACTCTTCATAAGTAGTTTAATAATAGTTCATAAGGAAACCAAAAATACCCCAGTAACCTAGTACATAAAAGTTCATAGTACTTTTTTATTTGAAAGGTATCAACTTAATTGTAATGAGAAACAAGAGCAAAAAGATTGTGCATTCAATAATTGATGTGTTTATGGCAAAGCTCGCACATCGCAATTCAAGAATAACTAACCTTGACAAATCTGTTGTCTCTATTGTGTGTAACATAAATTTCTTTTCCAATTCATGTCACATTCATTTTAAGCCAAAATATCCAATACTCTACCACACAGTACAAGAGACACGAATTTAGATTGAACGAGTGCAATAAAAGATGCTTTATAATTGGCTGATTTGAAATCTCGCACAAAATGAGAATACTCAATGTGATTAGAGTAACTCTAACTGTAAATGTTTTACTCCAATTCACAATGAAGACACAAGTGGTCGTAAACAATTGGCCCTAAGACGCTCATCTGAGATCCCAAGGAACTGAACTATTCTGACAAGGTGAACTTCAGAAGAAACAAGAGATGTGTTCCTCAGAAACACAATGCCCCCTACTGCGTGCTTTGAAATATAAAAAAATGACCTTTGACCTTGAACTACCATCACTGATATACTGACTGATGGACAGTTCAACTGCTATATGCCATCCTACATGGGGCATAAAAAATAAGTATATGAAACATACATATTTCAATGCTAGGCAAATTATAAGGACAGCATTTTGATACATTGAAAACATTAACAATACATAACAAATATGTCCATATTATAACCTTAAATTGATATACGCAGAATAACATTAGAACAATTTTCATGAAGATTCGACTTACAATGTGACTCATAGTGTTAACAAACTTTAATTTGACTTAATGACCTTATATTTGAATTCTCAATATCCAGTTTTAAACTCCACAGATAACAAATTAGTGCAAATTTTCTGAATAGATTTCATGAAGATTGGACTAAAAATGTACATTATTTTTCGTAAATGCCTTCGGCTTCACATGTATACAATAGCATTATGTTCGGAGTCGTTCGAACTAATCGATTAATTCGCCAGTACAACGAGAAAATCGAGTCTACCCGAAGTACTCCCAATCGAGTACACCGGAAGCACTAAGCACATTTTTCATTTTATGTTCTGGCGTTCGACGAACAAGGTGAGACAAAATAAACAATTTGTACATCAATATATTGTGGAGCCAACTGAGGACGTAGTCCCAGTTTATATTAGCATTGATTAATCTCAGTGTTATAGTGTTTTTGCCAATTTATTGACATTTAAAGTTGGGAAAATGGGCTCTAAACGAGACGAAGTTTCGTTGCATCCAGAGGAGTCGGAGGACTCGTTTTATGGTTTCTCTGATGAAGAAACGTTTAATGAGAAACTAAATGCAAAAGAAAAGGCCACTCCGAAGGAGAAAGCGCAAATTAGTTCTAAAGACAAAAGTAATTCTAAAGACAAAACAAGTAAAAGTAATGTTTCGAAAGTAACAAAAAAGAAGCAATCTGGTTCAGATAAGAATAACAATGAACTTTCAGTTTCACAAGTAGGTTGTAATAAGCAGACACCTGCATTGGATTTGTCTAAACTATCAGAAAATGACATAAAGAGTCTTAGAGAGTTACTTGGTATTCCTAGTACAGAACCACAATATGCTGATGATGATGACATTACATCTCTGTTTGGAACTTCTCTTGAAAATTTACCAAGAATGACAATCGAAGTAGATGCAGATCAGATTTCTGACACTGATGATGTAATAAAACAAAGAAAACGTACTAACATTGACATGTCAAGTGCACTATTTGATGATGATGAGGCTGAATGTGACACTTGGGAATTGCCCCGTCTTAAAGCCCCAGATAAGGGCAAACCAATATCACCATCTTTGGCGAAAGTAATAAATGTTGCTTGCACAACACAGTGTGAAACAGATTCTTTAATTTCAAAGTACTCTGTTCCTGAGAATTGTGAAATGGCTTGCCCTCCATTGGTTAATAATGAAATATGGAAAATTCTGAATAAACGCACTCAGACGCAAGATAGAAGCATTGTACAAACCCAAAATTTGGTAGCCTCGGGTATGACACCCATTATCCGTCTTGCAGAGGTATTAAAGCCTCAAATTATGGCGAATCAAGAAGCAAAAACTTTACTGTGTGATGCACTCACTTTAATGGGTCAGGTGCAATTCAACCTTTCTATAAGAAGAAGGTATATGATAAGACCAGCTTTAAAACGGAAATATTATCCACTTTGTAACATTTCTCAACAGATTACAAATAAGCTTTTTGGTGATGAAGTGTCAAAAGAAATCAAAGCTTGTGACTTCGTGTCCTATATTGGACGAAATGACAATTTTGTGAGAGGTCGAGGGCCTGGTAGATACCCTAGAAGAGGGGGTTTCAGAGGAAGTTATGTTCAGGGCGGTTATGAGGATCCGTACCCAAACAGATACCAGCCGTACCCCTACAGGGGCCAGTATAGATCTGGTAGTCTAACATATGGTAGAGGGTTCAAGAGGTCAGCCAATGCGGTTGCTACACCTCCAAATCCACACCCAAACGAGTAGATGTGGACATTAAGGTATGTAAAATTGGAGGTCTGAAATATAATTTACATGCTTGGAGAAAAATTACACAAGATCAATGGGTTCTTGATGCAGTGTCTGGTTACTGTATTCATTTTGACATACAACCATGTCAACATAAAATTCCAAAAGAAATTCCATTTGAAAAAGAACATTGGCAAATTGTAGATCTAGAGATCAAAACTCTTTTGAGCAAAAAAGCTATTATTAACTCTGTTCATGAAAACGAAGAGTTCATATCAACTATTTTTATAGTACCGAAACCTAATGGAAAGTTTCGTCCTGTGATTAATTTGAAGTATTTGAATGCATTTGTACATTATGATCATTTTAAACAGGAGACATTCAAAGTTGTACTTGATCTTTTGCAGAAAAATGATTACTTGACCTCCATCGATTTACAAGATGCTTATTTTTCGGTCCCAATTCACAAAGATTTTCAAAAATTTCTTAAGTTCCAATGG
Source organism: Dreissena polymorpha (assembly GCF_020536995.1). Taxonomy (NCBI): domain Eukaryota; kingdom Metazoa; phylum Mollusca; class Bivalvia; order Myida; family Dreissenidae; genus Dreissena; species Dreissena polymorpha. Next base: position 203,190,131 of record NC_068355.1, read on the forward strand.
AATGATAAATTGTACCAGTTTGTATGCCTTCCATTTGGTTTGAAATCTGCTCCATTTATTTTTACGAAGATTTTAAAACCTGTTTTTGCATGGTTGAGACATAGAAACATAAGATGTTCCTATTATATTGATGATTCCATTATTATGAATCAAAATAGATTGGTTTGCAAAGAAAACACAAAAGTTACCCAGAACACATTAGAAGAACTGGGTTTTTTGGTAAATTTGAATAAGTCTGTAATGGAACCAGTGCAAATATTGGTATTTTTTGGTTTTATAATTGATACGGTTGAGTTTAAAATATTTCTTACAGAGGAAAAAATCAACAAAATATTGCAAAAAGCAAAGATTTTAATTGACAAAAAGTTTGTTATTGTCCGAGATTTGGCTTCTTTTATAGGGTCAATTATTAACGCTTTTTATGCAGTGCTAGAGGCCCCGTTACATTACAGGCAATTGGAAAGAAATAAATTATTGGGTTTAGGACACATGATGAATTTTGATAACAAAGTGTTACTGAGTAATGATAGTATAAAGGAGCTTCAATGGTGGCAAACTAATCTGGTAAAGAAAAATGGGAAACTTATTAGGCAAGGAGAAGTTAATTTTGTGTGTAGAACTGATGCAAGCCTTTTAGGTTGGGGCGCTATTGATTTGATCACAAGTAGTCATGCCAATGGAAGATGGAACATGGATGAATCATTGTATCCAATAAATTACTTGGAAATGTTGGCAATTTTTTATGGATTGCAATCCTTTTATAATGAAGAAAGTGGAGTTCATATTCAAGTTCAGTCTGACAATGTAGCAGCTGTTTCATATATTAATGATATGGGTGGAATTGCCTCTTTAAGTATGGACAGATTATCTGGTGATATTTGGCAATGGTGTTTAGTGAGAGACATATTTCTTTCAGCAGTTTACATACCTGGTTCAAGTAATACTGCTGACTATTATTCTAGAAATTTTTCTGAAAATACAGAATGGACTATTAAGTCAGATATTTTTCAGAGAGTTTGTAAACAATTATTTTACCCTAATATTGACTTGTTTGCTTCAAAATTAAATAAACAAATTGATCGTTTTGTATCATGGTACCCTGAACCTGGGTCCTTTCATAATGATGCATTCTCATTAAATTGGAGAGAATTGGAACCATACATATTTCCTCCTTTTAATTTGATTGCAAAGGTGCTAAATAAGGTGAAAGAAGACAGAGTTAAAAAGGCACTCTTAATTTTTCCATATTGGACGGCACAGTCATGGTTTCCAGTTTTATTAGAATGTTTGACTGATATTCCTGTAAGTTTGCCGAGACATAAAGACTTGCTGTTTCTCCCTCACAGCGGGGAGCTGCACCCGTTAGGGAAGAGGTTGAAGATCTTCGCAGCCATCATATCATCCAAGAGATGTCAACAAGAAAGATTCCATCTGCAGCTTCAATCCTCATTACATCTTCTTGGTCAAAAGGAACTAGACAGCAGTACAAATATGCGTGGCAGAATTGGGTGCTTTGGAACGGTATCAGGTTTGGCAATCCCTTTCAGACGACTGAAATAGTTGTGTTGACATATTTGTGTTATTTATTCCAGATAGGAAAATCATATTCAGTCATTAATTTGCATAAAGCAATGCTTTTACAGACTTTACCATTGATGGGAAATACATGGTGTGTTAACTGTAATTTAATTACAAGGTTTATGAAGGGAGTGTTTATGAATATGCCTCCAAAACCAAGGTATAATTTTACTTGGGATGTAACTCCTGTTTTGAAATTTCTTTCTTCATTATTTCCTTTGGAAAGTTTATCATTGAAATTATTGACTTTTAAAGTGGTGGCTTTGATTTCCTTGGCTGCAGCCCCGCGAGCACAAACTTTAGTTGCCATGGATATAGATTATATGCTGAAGGAAAAGCAATGTGTTATTATAGGTTTTCCATCTGTGTTGAAAACTTCAAGAATTGGACATTCATATAATTTAAAAATTGAGCATTATAAAGACGAGAAATTGTGTGCTATGCATACTTTATTATTTTATTTAAGTAAAACAGAAAGTGTACGATTGTCAAGAAAATTACTTATTTCGTATGTCACTTTTAAATCTGTGTCCACTAGTACTGTTGCTAGATGGTTACGTACTGTTTTGGATTTGTCTGGAATAGACTCTAATAAATTCAAGGCACATTCTTTTAGAGGGGCATCTGTATCTAAAGCTTTAGTAAGTGGTTGTTCTTTACAAAAGATATTACGTACAGCGGACTGGTCTTCTGATAAGAACTTTAGGAAGTTTTATTACAGACATACTATTAGCAAAGAAAATATGTCGTTTGCTGATTCGGTGTTTAAATGACGATGAACATTTATTATAATAAATGTGTTTGATTGAGTGAATGTTTTGTTGCTCTTTGAAGATGCTATTGTATACATGTGAAGCCGAAGGCATTTACGAAAAATAATGTGCCCTCATCCTAGCTTTAGTGAAGGATGAGGGTCATTATTAGAGTAAAGCCGGAGGCTGAGCATGTATACACCCACCCAACATTTTTATGTATTGTTTAACATACATTTATTCTGCAATATTTTATATCTGCTTCTTAGCCCGCCCATTGTGTTTTTTCAACAAAACATTGAGCTTTGAATTATGAAAAATGTGCTTAGTGCTTCCGGTGTACTCGATTGGGAGTACTTCGGGTAGACTCGATTTTCTCGTTGTACTGGCGAATTAATCGATTAGTTCGAACGACTCCGAACATAATGCTATTGTATACATGCTCAGCCTCCGGCTTTACTCTAATAATGACCCTCATCCTTCACTAAAGCTAGGATGAGGGCACATTTTACAATGTGCACAAAGTTTAAGTACAGCAATATAAGGAAAACTGCCCCGCCACTGGCGGCCATTTTTTCATCAGACCAAAATCATTTTCAAACTCAGCCTACATATAATTAGAACAAGAAATTTGTCCACACGACACGGTAGCCCCCAACTGTTACTTTGTCACTACGAAAAAACATAACTGTGTAAATGTTTTTTTAGATATACATGTACATCGTCTTTATTTTAGTAAACAACAAGTTTGCTGCATAACAGGGGTTCAATATTTAAATTATGTTGCTTGTTACATACGTCATCTGCTGCAGTTTGAAGATGTTTTTTTCTGCCCATTCTTGACATGTAAATAACATGAATGCACGTACATGTGTATGTAATGAGTTTGTGACCTATTGTTTGGCCCGGCATGGCCCATGTTCAAACTTGGCCTAACGATCATCTAGATAAAACCTGTAACCAAGTTTGGTGAAGATCGGATGAAAAGTACTTGAACTAAAGAACGGACACTATGCTGAATGATAAAAACGCATTAAGTGACCCCCTGACCTAGTTTTTGACCCCGTGACCTAGTTTCTTTTGCACCCTATTGCCCACATTCAAACTTGGACTACACATCATCTAGATAAAACGTACGACCAAGTTTGGTGAAGATCGGATGAAAACTAATTGAATGAGAGAGCGGACACCATGCTGAATTTTAAAACTCACGAAGAGACCCCATGACCTAGTTGTTGGCCCGGCATGTCCCATGTTTGAACTTGGCATAGATATCATTTAGATAAAACTTGTGACCAAGTTTGGGGAAGATCGGATGAAAACTACTTGAATTAGAGAGCAGACACCATGCTGAATGTTTGAAACCAACTAAGTGACCCCGTGACCTAGTTTTTGGCTAGGCAGAACCCATGTTCGAACTTGGCCTAGACATTATCTAGATACAACTTATGACCAAGTTTGATGAAGATTGGATGAGAACTACTTGAAAAGCAGACACGGAAAGTTTGACAAATGGGCAGACAGACAGACGAACTGACCGACCGATGGACAGTGCGAAAACTATATTGCTGCCCGTTGGGGGCATAAATTTGTTCTAACAAAGTTTCATTAAGATTGGTAAGTAAATGTGACTTCTAAAGTGCTAACAAGGTTTTTCTAAAGCAATATCAGAAAAACCTCCCCGCTACTGGTAACCATGTTTTTCAATGATTCTGAACCATTTTCAAACTATGCTGTCATAGGAACAAATGTTCTGACCGAGTTTCATGAAGATTGGACTATACATATGATAATGTTAGTCATTTTTAAAATTAATTTAAACTAGTGACCTAGAATTTGTCTTCACCTGACCCAGTTTCAAACTTGGCAAAGATATCATTAGGACAAAATTGTATCACAAAGTTTCATGAAGATTGGACAATCTAGAGTCTAAATACAAATGTGGATGACGCATGTTGCATGACCCATGAGGCAAAGCGAGCAAAAGATCTCTACAGCTGAAAATAAAACAGAGGATTGCGGGCATCCGCTGTTAAACATAATAACAATAACTAGAACACTTTCAATCGAATATTTTGCTATGGGTCATCATAAAGCATGCATATAACATGCACAAATCATGTATAATATGACTATTTCTAATGAAACAAAACTAAAACCAAACTTATGCTGTCTTGTTTTAATCATCGTCATAATCTTTACACAATTTCAAAACCTTCTCATCAAGTTTCTTAATAGTTGCACAAGCCTTATTGTACTTTTTAAAATTGTCATAACTTGAGAAAGATGAGTTCAAAAGTAAACTTTCTTTGTCTTTCATGCCAAATGATTTATCACTAAAGGGTTCCCTTTGCAATCAGGAATATCAAACAACACAATGTCATTGTGATTCTACAATGTTACAAAACAAGAGTGCCAACTAATGTTACTAAGTACGCCCTTACAAAAGTTTGTATTAAACTGGTATGTGAAGATGCATAAATCTGTTGTAGAAATCATTGCTCAGTAAATAATATAGAAAAAAAGGCTATTGTCAAGCAATATGGTCCCCTACCGGCTCCACCATTGTCAGAAATTCGATCATTTTGAGAATTTTTTTTGTTGTTGCCATAGCAAACACAATTTTTGACGTAGAAACAAAATGAATTGACGTAAATAATGTCCATATTGCCATCTATCCATGTTGCAAGATCCATGAAAAAATATTAAGAACATTTAAAGTTATTGCAGGATCCAGAAAAGTGTGACAGACTAGACAGACGCACAAAGCGCAAACCATACATTGGCAATGCTGTACATGCCCCACTTACTTACATAATGTTAACATACAGTACACTCCACGCGTTTTCCCCAATTTCCCTCCATACGCCGCGCGCAGTAACGCAGAGGGAGATAAGGAAAATTTTGCTATACAAGGCGTTTGCATGATTTGGGACGCGGCGTTGCACGATCGGCAAAGTTGATAAGTCCACGCGGCGGCCCTCAGCGTTGGCAACGCGGGGAAACTCCGCGTTTTACGAGGTAACGATCAATTTAACTTTGTTTGACTTCCTGATTTTCAAATAAAATTACATTTATTACAAGTACATATATATATTAATTTATATATATATATATATATATGTATAATATACCATTAAAAAACAACCAAGATAAATTGATCCCCACGTGGTTGTAGAAGTAGTTGTATAGAAAACTCGTTGATTTACGACAAACAAAACGTCGTCTTTAAACTGATACTTACCAATTAATATAATCACAGTTTGCAAAATTGTTTTTATTTTGATAATTTAATCCAAAGTTTTCATGTAAGCAGGTGTTTTTTCTATACTGAACATGTAAACAAATGACCAAGGACCCTAAAAGTCTCTGTAAATTGACAGTTTGACGTTATCAAAGGAAAGCCGCTTCCTGTCTGAAGGCATAACTTACTCAAGTAAAAACGTTCAACGAATGCATAAGAATGGTTTTAATTGTCTGAACAAAGTCGATTCTCTGCTCACTTATGCATTTGTTTTCTCTTTGTAGGTAGGTTATTCCATTGATTGCTAAAAGAAGGTGGTAACTATTGAGTTGATAGTTGCATTAAATATTCACAGTTGTATTCTAATGGCGTCGACATTCAAAACAATGTTTACCGGTAATTATGGACCAAATGGGCAGAGTGACATTCACACATGTTAATCCCTTTTGTCAAAACACCGCAGACAGCAGTCTACACAATAGGTCAGTAGACAAGCTTTGCGTGTTTTCATAACGTCAAACACTTAATCCAGTTCCGCCCAGATGTCTTCTTTATTAATCAGTTTACAGTACAATTACTGTTAAAATAATTACTCTTCTAAAATACCGTAACGATAAAGATTCTGCGTGTTTGATTTGAAATTATTTTGGAGGAAATATCAACTTATTCGCGATATAATTTTGTTAAAAAATACCAAAGAAACTTTTAACAGAAATCAACAGAATTAAGTGTTCTCTGCGCTACAAAGTTTGTATAAAAAAAATCAATACACGCACGGTTTGCAGGAGTATTCCTTGACCTTGTACATTGCAGCATAATTTTCGCGCACTTTTGTCGGGAAATATACATGATGACTGTATATTGGAAGCATTTGTAAATGTCGTGTTAACATTAAAAATCGTAGTGTGTTTCGGATTACTTATTATTATTTTCATTTGGAAATTTTACGGAACATTCATCCTTGTGTTATATGTGTTATGATTTAAATATTAATTTGTCAAAACGCTTGACATGTCGTATATTCATTCATATTGTAGACGTACCTGTGAATTAAATAAAACATAATTTTTATACGTATTAATTTTCTATACAATTATCTTTATTTTTATACAGTATTTAAACAATTTTTAATAACAATGTTTTTATTTTTTGGCATGCCCAGTAGCACACTGCTAACGCGGTGTTGCGCGGCGGTCTCTGATAAGAACGGAAATTGTCTGCATTTACCGACTAGGCTAAAATAATACACGCCGCGGGTATTAGCGAACTCGGCGGAACGCCGTGTTTTACCTCGCTTTCAAACTCCGCGTAATCACTCGCTAGCAGGAAAAAACAAGATGTGTTTGTGGAACACAATGTCCATCTATATGACGTTTCACCTTGAAGGATGACCTTGACCGTGACCCTTCACCACTCAAAATGTGCAGCTCAATGAGATACACATGCATGTCAAATATAAAATTGCTAGCTCCAATATTGCAGAAGTTACATTACATGAGCAATTTTGACCCATATATTTGACCTAGAAGGATGACCTTGACCTTTCACCACTCAAAATGTGCAGCTCCATGAGATACACATGCATGCCAAATATCAAGTTGCTATCTTCAATATTGCAAAAGTATTCATAAAATAAGCAATTTTGGCCACATACAGTACAGCCAGGGCGACAAAAACATAATCCGCGGCTACGCCACGGCCAGATTATTAGTCCGCGGCGGCCGAATCGTGTGTTCACGCGGCGTATCGCCGTGGCACTCGGCATCGATCCGCGCAACGACGCCGAGTCTGTATTAACCTCGCGTACTTTCGCGGAGTAAATCCGCCGCATACGTACGCGGCGGATCGAGTGAAAAGATATCCACCTACATGTGCATACATGTATGTGTAGCGTAGAATTAATTACGCGCAACTGTTTATGTTTCGTTCGATTATCATTATTATATTTGTAATCCGAAACACACTTCAGAATTTTAATGCGAACGCGTCCTTTGGCAAATTCTTGCGTCAAATAAACAGTGCTAAAATATCCTTTGTTTCATAAAAAGCGCGCGAAAATTATGCAGACATGTAGAACGTCGTTTGGAAAGTTTGGGTGTATTTTGTGTTGTATAAATACATGAACATCACGTCAGGCGTAAATCGCGTGTTCAGTGAAGAAAAAAACGCCCCGATTAGACGTTATTTCATCATCTCTATAAATAGTAACAAATGCCCAAATGTATTTGATACTTAAGGAAATATCGAGAATGTTTGTGTATCGTAAATATTTACCAGCATTTGCTTTAAAACTGGAATATACGGGATTATCGGGTAATTAGTAGCGATATTAACTGTATAATATGAACAAAATAAAACGTGTTTATATACGCATATTCAAACAATAGTTGTAATAAGCTGATAATTAACAAAACTACAAATACGTTGTCACCGTCTTGATTATTGATGTGGCTTCAAACTGCTAATTTTCTCAGCTAAAATATAATAGCGGAATCAACATGCAATTAATTTATAAATCCACCATATGCTGGAGCCTTGACCACTTGTATGTGCGAAAACATAATTACGTGACCTTGTTTATGTGTGAAATACATACGCTAAGGGCGGGAAACAAACTTAATAATTGGCCAGACACATTATCTATGCTTACATGTATATGCTAATACAATCCGCGCACAATAAATTTATTATGATTTTAATTATTATTATAATTGTTCTTTCAAAATTTGTTAACTACATGTAACTAATAATTATAAAAAAAATATTTCATGATCGCATCGACTCGGCATCATGTCGCGGACCGCGGCATGCCTCGGCGGACAGATGCGAAGTTTTGCAGCGAAATGCGACTTGCCGCCGCATACTGACACGGCTTCAACGACTGACGCGGCATCGACTTGTTTCGCCTTGCCGCCGCAGATCGCGAAATACGTTTGTTCTGCTTTGGCTGTACTGTATATTTGACCTCTGACCTTGAAGGATGACCTTGACCTTTCACCACTCAAAATGTGCAGCTCCATAAGTTAAACATGCATGCCAAATATCAAGTTGCTATCTTCAATATTGCAAAAGTATTTATAAAATAAGCGATTTGGGTCACATATATTTGACCTCTGACCTTGAAGGATGACCTTGACCTTTCACCACTCAAAATGTGCAGCTCCATGAGATACACATGCATGCCAAATATCAAGTTGCTATATTCAATATAGCAAAAGTTATTGCAAAATGTTAAAGTTGGCGCAGACCAACCAACCAACCAACCAACAGACCAACAGACAGGGCAAAAACAATATGTCCCCCACTACTATAGTGGGGGACATAAAAACACGGAGTGAGCGCTTTTTTGGGGAAAAACGCGTGGAGTGTACTGTAATACCTGTTCTTCTATTTTTAGTAACAGTAACCATGACCTTTATCTCCTACACAATTTCAGTGAAATGGCTCCATCCAAACTTATGTTATTTTGGGAAATATTTTTTCTTATTTCACTATCAGTGACATTGACCTTAACCTGGCTGATCCAAAATCCAAAATAAAGCAAGTTCTGCAGATAATATAAAAACCCACACCATACAACATGAAGCTAGATCTGCAGATAATATACATACCCACGCCATACAACATGAAGCTAGATCTGCAGATAATATACAAACCCACGCCATACAACATGAAGCTAGATCTGCAGATAATATACAAACCCACGCCATACAACATGAAGCTAGATCTGCAGATAATATACATACCCACGCCATACAACATGACGCTATTTCTGCAGATAATATACAAACCCACGCCATACAACATGAAGCTATTTCTGCAGATAATATACATACCCACGCCATACAACATGAAGCTATTTCTGCAGATAATATACATACCCACGCCATACAACATGAAGCTAGATCTGTAGATAATATACAAACCCACGCCATTTCCATGTTTTACCATGTTCAGAACAATATGTCTATATCTGCAGATAATATACAATTACCCACGCCATTTCCATGTTATACCATGTTCTGAACGATATGTATTGAGCGAAAACTGTTCTATGTTGAGTTCCAGTCACCTCAACAATGAGAAGACGGGCCAAGCACTCAATTGCAATTCCAAGTTGAACCTATCTAAATGGATAAGATTATCAGGGAAATTCATTTCAAAGCCCTGCAAACTCAATAACATTAAAATTAGGGATGCAAGAGGTTAACCGCTTAACCGTTTAATCTACCGGAACGACCAATTAACCAGTTACATTTTCATGAATGGTTAAACTGAAAAAAACAATTTTCATTGAATGATTCATACAATGTTACGTTTTGCGTGTGACTTACTGCCCACTTGGGCTGGCGACTAGTTAGAACACATGCCGCACCATTGATGGTAATAAATAACGTGTCAACAACCAAGGTAATAAAGCAATAACTCAGTACCTTTGACTGGTTATAACAGGGAGAATGTTTTGATAATTGGTGCTATTGATTGTTTTTTACTCGCCAAAACTTAACTAGCGAACTACGGGGCGTGTGGACCATTAGCGAAGACGTTATTGACACGTTTATCGAAGACGTTATTGACACGTTTGTCTAACTCGCGATAAAAATCAGTTAAAACATTGGACGACTTATATTGATATTTTGTTAACAAATATCCAACACTTATTGCTCGAAACAATAAAATGTTTATGAGTTAAAATTTAAACAAGAAATGCATTCGTAGTTAAAATCTTGTCGAGTTGATGTCGCATTTGTTTTATCAGAAATTAATATTATCATTAGTAATTTAAGTCACCACTGATATAACTTCTATCGTTTGAGGCAAATTTTACCTGAAAAAGCCTTTTTTAAACTCATTTAATTTATGTATAGCAATAACAAGAATATCAGTGAAACTGATGGATGCTCCCCGATGATGCGCTTTGTCAATCTATGTGTTAATAACCACCTAAAACAAGAGCTGTCAGAGGAAAGCGCGCTCGACTATTCGAGTGCTTGACAGTATAACGTAAGCCATCACGGAGGTGGGGTATAATGTGGGTGTGTGATCATTTAATAGATGATCTAAAAAAAAATAAGGAAAACCCAAAAAAAATTTGAGGGGGGAGGATTCTGGGGTGGAGCATGGGGGATGGTTTGGGTGGAGTGCATTGTGGTATGTCAGGTAAGTGTTGTTTTGTCAAAATATGAATCAAATGTGATCATAAATAATGAAGTTATGGCAAATTAAGCAAAATTTTCAATCATCTAAGTATAAAAGGGGCCATAATTCTGTCAAAATGCTTGATACATTTGTCTGCTCTTGTTTATAGATTGGGGTCATGTTGGTAAAGAAGTATGAAAAATATAAAAGCAATATGTCAAAGGATATAGGAAATAATTTGGTTGGTACGCAAACTTTAACATAGATTTATCAATAATATGCATATTATAAGTATAAAAGGGGCAATTATTCTGTCAAAATGCTTGATACAGTTGTCTGCTCTTGTTTATAGATTGGAGTCATGTTGGTAAAGAAGTATGCAAAATATAAACGCAATATGTCAAAAGACAAAGAAAATATTTGGGGTAGTACGCAAACTTTAACATTTGAACGCTAACGGAAACGCCAACGCCGGGGTGAGTATGATAGCTCCACTATATATATTTCATAAATAATAGTCGAGCTAAGAATCTATTATTAGCCTCAGTGACATTCACCTTGACCCTAGTGATCTCAAACTTCATCAAAAAGTAGAAGTCTATGCAAGGTAACTTCATGCCAAATATGAAAAAGATCGGTAAAGTATTAAAGGCGCTATGAAAAACTGTAAAAAAAGTGTGACACAAATCTTTTATTAGCCTCAGTGACTTTGACCTTGAACCTAGTGACGTCAAACCTCATCAAAAGGTAGATGTCCATGCAAGGTACCTGCATGCCAAATATGAAAGAGATCGGTAAAGTATTGAAGGCGCTTTGAGAAACTGTAACAAAAGTGTGATGGAAAAATCTATTATTAGCCTCGGTGACCTCAAACGTCATCAAAAGGTAGAGGTCCATGCAAGGTACCAACATCCCAAATATGAAAAAGATCGGTAAAGTATTGAAGGCGCTGTGAGAAACTGTAAAAAATTGTGACAGAAAATCTATTTTTAGCGTCTGTGACCTTGACCCCAGTGACCTCAAACCTCATCAGTATTCCAAATTTTCACTTTCTAATTATGTTCAATAGATATTTATACACATGTTGCACTATAAATTACTATTTTTGTTTCACTATGAACATGTATTTTAAAGGGGCCGTCCAACAGATTTTGGCATGTATTAAAGCTGCTTGTCATTTAATGCTTTAAATGCTTTATATTGATAAATTTAAACATTTGAACTAAAAATCTCCAGTAAAAAAATAAGAATACAATAAAAAAAAAAGAAGAAAAAACGTTAACCTCCACAGGGCTCGAACCACTGACTCCTAGAGTATTGGAGTTTTGGAGTAAAATTTCACCCAACTCGGTGTTTTTTATGGCAATTTTGGGGCCCCATTCCCCTCAAAAAATAGTATATATTTTTCCCCCATTTTGTAGAAAAAATCCCCTCCAGAAGTTTTTTTTTTTTTTTTTTAAAGAACTGTCTTATGATAAATATATCTCAAATTTACTTCATAAACAACTAACAAAATATATTACTATAATTAATATGATTTTGAATTATTATAAAGAGTTATATTAAATTAGTTTTTCCCAAATCAGTAGAACTTTTCAAATGAATTGCATTTTTTTCCCCAAAATGGCCAGGAAAAGGCCTGATGTTTCTATATTGTGTCAATATTTGTTGATAAAAACATTCCAATATGGTCCATTTTATTGATAAAAAATGCTCAAATTTGCCATTTTATAGATTGAAAAATCTCAATAAGACTCAAAATGGCTAGGAAAACTGAGACTGTGCATGAAGGCTGAACTTATGTTGAAAAAATCATTGATATATATTTAAGAAAAAGGGCAGAGACATTCAGCTGTAAATATGACATTCATGCATACATGTGTATTCATATAATAAATATAATTACATGTAAAAGAGTGAATTTTTAATTTTCCCCTTTTCCTAAAAAACGACGTGTTTTTCCCCTTTGGACGGGCCCCGCCACCATTCCCCTATAAGTGAAAAAAAAACACTGCGACTTAACCACTCGACCATCCAGGCTCAAGTCATATGCGGAGGTATTTTTTTAGCTATATAAGCAATCCTCGTAGTTCCCCAAAATATTGATTTGCGTCGAACAACTCTTTTGACTGTTGGACAGTCCCTTTAATGCATTTTGTTGAGAACAAAATTATCCACACTTTCCCTCTAACATGTACATGTGATGATTGTAACAAACAGTTAACCCTTGATGATTGTAACAAACAGTTAACCCTTGGTGATTGTAGCAAACAGTTAACCCTTGATGATTGTAACAAACAATTAACCCTTGATGATTGTAACAAACAGTTAACCCTTGGTATTTTAAGTTCAAAAATGTTCTCCTGATGAAATAGGATATGTAGCAGTATAAATGCCTTCTGGTGACAGTAAACTCAGAATTTTCAATTATCTATCAGCTTCATACTATAGGGCAGTTTTGCCAGATGCATTAAGGAGTGACTAAATAATGAGAACATAACCTCTATGTAAATATCAGCTTTTATTTTCAGTATTTCCTCTTATTTCATAATTAGATTTCATAGTAAAAGATGCGTTACATTTCAATAGGCTTTTTCTCAACGAATATAATGCAAACACAAATTCCTCATTTTTTCCAAAATATGAAATCCACAAATGTTCGTGTCCACAAAAAGGAATGTTTTGAAAAACATCAAAATTGTATGCTGACGAATACAAATGCTTTTACAGTATTCACTCCAAAGTACATGATTCAATCTAAAACGAATATCAAAGCATAACAGCAAATACAAGTATGTTATGTTTTATCATCATAATTGTGTACTTTTCTGTGTCATCCCCAGTGCTACACTTGGTACTGTTATGTTAAAAAATACACTAAACGTGACCTTGTCATATGTCCTCATTTAAAACCAAATTAACATATGTTGACATATTGACAAATTAATAAACTTATTTATTCAACATTGGACTGTATTTGTGATAATCTGAATTGTTATAAATTTAAGGATTGGATACCCTAACAAGGGCTATGGTCTATGGAGTAAGGACAAATAGGTGTTTGCCTTAAGACAACCCGTGCGAAATGTTGTTCTGCAGTTCACGAATAATTCGTGAACAGTTCATGAACTGTTCGTGAACTATTCTTGAACCATTATGGCATGAAATGTTCATGAACTATTCATGAACATCAATGGCATGAAGTGTTCTTGAACAGTTCATGAACAACACAATTCTTGAAAAATTCTTCAGGGTTTTGCTGTTCACGAACAGTTCATGAACATTTTCCTTCTATTTTTCAATGGCTCATTTTCTGTTCATGAACTGTAAGTGAATAGTTCATGAACCATAGTTCTTCAAGAGTTCATGAACTGAGGTGGCATGAAGTGTTCATGAACTATTCATGAACAAGAATTTGTCAATTTATGCAAAGGTTATCATAAGTGTTACTAAAGCTCAACAAACAGGTCAGGGTAAGAAGAAACAAGTCTTGTATTAGCACTTAACATATTGATAGCAACATATAACAATAATTTAAATATAACACTAATAACTGAGATACAAGTGGTTTGATAATACTCTTTAAATTTCATAATACAACTTTGCACTATATGTTCATGAATAATTCATGTATTGAAAAGATTATGAATAGTCTCATTTTCAGTTCAAGAATCATTTACTAATCAATGGTTTCCCTGAAATGGTTACACTTACAGTGCCAAAGAACTTGAAATGGAACCAATGGCTGATCAGTTCAGCCGGTAATTTATTAAAGACTTACATTTTCAAATATAACATAAACCATGTGCCTTCCGTTTCAACTTCCTGTGCACACAATATTCTTTCTTTGTAAAAACAGCAATGCAATGTACATTGAGTTCTTGATATCATCTTAAACTGTTCTTGAAATAAGATGTCCTTAAAACGTTCTTAAACTTGTCTTTTAAGTCTGCCAAGAACAATGACAGATCCTTTTAAGAACATATTGGATTCTTAAAAAGTCCATCATACGTTCAAAAATATTGTGTAGACCTGTTTAAGAACATCAGAAGGAAACATGTTGTTCAAAAAAGTTCTTAAAGTGTTCAAGAATAGTTTAAGAATAATTCAAGAACAGGAAAGGTCCTTAAAAAGTTATTGAAGTGTTCCTGAAGGCAGTTCTTGAACAGTTCTTGTACGAATGTTCTTAAAATTCTCTAGAACAGGTCAAGAACTCTAACTTACAGTGGTGAAAGTACTATGCATATTCATACTAACTTCACAGGTTTCACAAATCTACAAGATTTGTATGCTAGACATTTCGATATTACTTTCAAAAATATGTATGAAACATCTAGCACAAAAGAATTCATGAATTATTCATGATGGATCCTTAAAGTCTGTCTCAGAAAAGTCATTAGAAATACTTGTGCATGAAATGTTCATCACTAAGTATTTATGGTTAGATGAAGAACTGTTCATGAACTTTGAAATGTTCAACAATAATTCATAAACAGTTCATGAACATGTCTTAAGAACAGTTCATGTCCAAAAGTTCATGAACCAAGCTCAGGAACCTTTTCAGAACCGTTCATGAACAGTTCTTGATTGGCTTGAAGTGTTCGTGAAATCATGAACAACATTTCGCCGGGGAAGTGTGCTGGACTCATTCAATAATTCAGAAGGTTATGATAATCCACTATTTTTACATGAAAGTAAGCCGAGAAACAAACAGTTATTTGAAAAATAGTTGTATTAGATACATGTGTGATTCTACGAGTTTGCACTACTTGAGCCCCGGCTTTGTATCAGGAGTTTGTTATGATAGAAGTTTATTATCAACCTGTTTGGCACAATGGCTAGTTATACTGTGTTTTTGTTTTATCTTTTATTCAAATCAGACATTATAAACAATTACAAGGAAATCAGCTATGTATTGTTAAGTATTTCACACAATGGTTATGTGATGTGCTACTCTGATAGCAATCTCTAAAAAACACCCAGTCAAAGAATTTCTTTTTTTCTTCACAAATAATATATCAAATACAGGGATGTTGTGTTTTGTTATTGTGATTTAACAAACACCCAAGCAAGAAGTTTGTATGCGTCTTTTGAACATCTTCAAATGGTAGAGATCTATACATGCAATCTGAATATTTCAATATGGACTAGCATACCACATGAAACAAAAACTGCCTATCCCAGCACCAACATGACACCTTTTACACAATGCTATCTGAAGCATCAGGAAGTTAACATACATTTCTTAAGTGAACTGTTATTTTTTTCGATTTGTAGCTATGCTCAGCAAAATAACAAGCAAATGGCAATAACCCTAATAACAGTACATAAAAAGTTATGGTTCTAGAACCCTGCCCCTGGTCTCAATTTGTTTTTGTTTTTTTAAATACTTCTTACCTTATGGCCCTGAAATCAATAGTTATCTTCCTTCAAATTATTTTAAGTAAAATAGTTCTGTATATATCATTTTATTAAAAATAACACCTTCTATGTTCTTAGTTAACAATGTCTGGCAAAACGCCAGCCAAATGAACCACTATGATTGCTTGTTTCAGTCGCCGCGAAACATTGCCTGTAAAATTATGTACGGTCCAGCCTGTCGACAACAAATTTATCGTCGATGTTTGTCTATTGCTTTAAAACTTTTACGCGTTGCAAAAACAATGACAATGACTTTAAACAAGTGCTTTTCAGCATCAACTCTCTTTCTGCAGGCAAACATGATTTTTAGATGGCAGACAATAAACGAGGAATAACGTTGTTGAGCGAAAATAAAAATCGAAAAGAATGCACACACTGGACACAAGGTTAACACACTGGACATAAAATGTCATACTTGACATACAGTCATCACAATAGAACTACAATGACATACTGGATAAACAGTCATTGCAATGGACATACAATGACATACTGGACATACAGCCATCACACTTGACATACAATTACATACTGGACTTACAGTCATCACACTTGACATACAATTACATACTGGACTTACAGTCATCACACTGGACATACGATTGCATACTTAACATACAGTCATCACACTGGACATACAATAATATACTGGACAAACAGTCATCACACTAGACATACA
Organism: Dreissena polymorpha; assembly: GCF_020536995.1. Lineage (NCBI taxonomy): Eukaryota > Metazoa > Mollusca > Bivalvia > Myida > Dreissenidae > Dreissena > Dreissena polymorpha. Next base: position 203,206,944 of record NC_068355.1, read on the forward strand.
ATTACATAGTGGACATACAGTACACATACTAGACGTACAATGACATACTGGACATACAGCCATCACACTTGACATACAATTACATACTGGACTTACAGTCATCACACTTGACATACAATTACATACTGGACTTACAGTCATCACACTGGACATACGATTGCATACTTAACATACAGTCATCACACTGGACATACAATAATATACTGGACAAACAGTCATCACACTAGACATACAACTACATAGTGGACATACAGTACACATACTAGACGTACAATGACATACTGGACATACAGCCATCACACTTGACATACAATTACATACTGGACTTACAGTCATCACACTTGACATACAATTACATACTGGACTTACAGTCATCACACTGGACATACGATTGCATACTTAACATACAGTCATCACACTGGACATACAATAATATACTGGACAAACAGTCATCACACTAGACATACAATTACATAGTGGACATACAGTACACATACTAGACGTAAAATGACATACTGGACATACAGTCATCACGCTGGATATACAATGACATACTGGACATACAGTCATCGCACAGGACATACAATGACATACTGGACATACAGTCATCACACTGGACATACAATAACATACAATAACATACTGGACATACAGTCATCACACTAGACATACAATTACATAGTGGACATACAGTACTCATACTAGACGTACAATGACACACTGGATATACAGTAATCACAGTGGACATACAATGACATACTGGACATACATTTGGCATCATATATTACTTGCTTACAAAACAATGTATGCACATTGAATTTTTACTGGCCGTCTGCATTCTGTGAGTTTCAAGACCTGGCTATACTTTAGCTATACAATGACTTCAGAGTGGACAATACACAATTCAAGCTTTAGTCAATAAGTTTTTTAAGTCTATTGGAATTTATTTCATAGTGTGTGTTCTCAGCCCAAAGAAGGCATATTTTCTTGTGTATTAAAGGCATAAATATGCATTGAAAATACCAAACAATAATTTAGATTAAACAAGAGCACCACATAGCGGGTGCCAAAGCTTGGCTGTGGATGATGCTTTGAATAAATGAAAGCTTGTCAGGTGAAAAGGAAGAAAGGTACGTGGCGAGAAGAACTCATCTTAGAGACTATGCATCTGCAGATATGATACTTTCATTTTAAGGACTACTACGTAATCCCAGCCAGTGAGTTGATCGGAGCCAACATGGTCCTGCAGATCAGCAGACATTATCATGCATGACAAAATGTAATTGATGATAATGTATGGTTGAATATGCATTTGGTATTTGAAAAACATTGAATTAACTAACTTGCATACTCACAATAATAATGTATTTGTCTGATATAAAATTAACAACAGAACATCAAATAAAGTAACATAAGGTGACAACTACAAATTTGTAAAGGAATTATTGTAAAATGTCCACATACTTTAAGTATCAAAGAAATTTGGGTATTAGACAACACATTATGACCTCTATCTTTAACATAGTGAAACAAAAGAGAATATGATGGTTCTAAAGGTCATTAAGGTGCATAAACACTGAAGGCTGTAGGTGGAAAAACTCTCATTTTAGAAGCATTGTGTAATGAATTACCGTTGGTCACAGTGACCTTTGACCTAGTAACCCAAAAATGGGTGTGGCGTGTAGGTGCATCTACATATGAATTTCAAAGTTGTAGGTGGAAGCCCTTTGATTTCAGAGCTTATGTTAAAGTTTCATATTAAAGGTCACATTGACCTTGGCCTGGGCCTAGTGACCCAACAATGGATGTGGCACTTAGAACTCATCAAGGTTCAGCTACATATGAAGTTTCAAAGTTGTAGGTGGAAGCACTTTGATTTTAGAGCCAATGTTAAGGTTTAAGCACAACGTGGACGGCGGATGGCAGACGCTGGACGGCGGATGGCAGACGCCAGACGGCGGATGGCAGACGGCCGACGCCGGACGACAGATTGCTATGACAATACTTCGGGTTTTCTCCAAAAACAGCCGAGCTAAAAATTGAGAGTTAAGATGTTCATTGCAAAACTATTGTATAAAAATTACTTTTTTGCGTTTGTTAGTAACATTACACAACACAAATCAACAACTGACAGTTCTGACACGTCTAGGCGCTCAGTAAAGCTTATATTGAGATCAAGTTTGTTACGTGTAATTACCCAAAAATTCTTTCAAGAATACTGATACAAATTAGCTTTCCGCCAGTGCAGAATTCAGAGCTTTAGTTCAGTATAGGAAAGACCACTAGTTGCAGTGGTGTTTGAAACTTATCCCAGCACAGACGATGACTTATACTTCATATACATTACATCTATGGACAAAGAACACAGATGATACAATTTTAGTTTACGGTATTTCAAAAACACTTGCCAAAAACATTTAAAGAAAGATATGTTTTAAGTGTTCATCTAACACAATTTTGCACATTAACAAACAAATATAACAACAAACAATAACTAGACTTTTTCAACTATAGCCCATCTCATTCTTGACAAAATGAAAATATCAGTACATATTGACTGCCGAACCACCATCAAATTATATCAATGAAAAAGCAAAACAAGGCCTTTGAGTTTTGGTAATAAGCAATTGGTTTAAACAATATATTTCGTATTAGAGGAATACATTTACAACTAGAAATAGCGCGTCAGAGGCAGATGCGTATCCCCATGCCGCATGTTTGACCCAGGGGCGCCCCAGGGTTGGTAATGGGGCCATGCATAGTTGAGATTGACCGCATTGTCATAAGAGAAGTTCAGTATCAATTAGAAGTGAATCAGTGTAGAAATGAAGAAATTATAGTAAAAGGCAGTTTGAGTGGGCGTGGCCTATGTGGGCGGGGCACCCCAGGGTTGGTAATGGGGCCATGCAAAGTTGAGATTGACCTTATTGTCATTTAAGAGTTACAGTATCAGTTTGAAGTGAATCGGTGTTAAATGAAGAAATTATAGTAAAAGGCAATTTTGAGTGGGCATGGCCTATGTGGGCGGGGCGCCCCAGGGTTGGTAATGGGGCCATGCATAGTTTAGATTAACCGTATTGTCATAAGAGAAGTTCAGTATCAATTTGAAGAGAATTGGTGTAGAAATGAAGTAATTATAGTAAAAAGCAGTTTTGGGTGTGTGTGGCCTATGTGGGAGTGGCCTATGTGGGCGGGGCGCCCCAGGGATGGTAATGGGGCCATGCATAGCTGAGATTGACCATATTGTCATAGGAGAGGTTCAGTATCAATTTGAAGTGAATCTGTGTAAAAATGAAGAAATTATAGTAAAAGGCAATTTTGGGTGGGTGTGGCCTATGTGGGCGGGGTGCCCCAGGGTTGGTAATGGGGCCATGCATAGTTGAGATTGACCGTATTGTCGAAAGAGAGGTTCAGTATAAATATGAAGACAATCGGTGTAGAAATGAAGTAATTATAGTAAAATAACCTAAAAACATAAGTAAAAATATCTAACCCAGCCCCACCTCAACCCCCATAACTTTTGACCCAGGGGTCAGATAAAAATTCAGAATAGTGCAGGGTCGCACATATGCTGATTGCTACCATGTGTGTAAGTGTCAAGGTTTTAGTGCTTATAGTGTAGGAGGAGATAGTGGCCAGGACGGACGGAAGACGGAGATAACCACAATATCCCCACTTCTTTTTCCAAAAAGCATGGGGATAATTACGTTTTATAAAAATATGTTCACAAATATGTGTTGTTTTAATTAGTTTAATACCAGCCACAGTATCCATCACGTATAGCACTGAAAGTGTCATCAAACTTATTGGTACCCTACTACTGTCATCAAACTTATTGGTACCCTACTACTGTCATCAAACTTATTGGTACCCTACTACTGTCATCAAACTTATTGATACCCTACTAGTAGTAGGGTACCAATAAGTTTGATGACACTTTCAGTGCTATAGTAGTAGGCTACTAGATATGTTGGTTCCCTACTAGTAGTAGGGTACCAATAAGTTTGATGACACTTTCAGTGCTATAGTAGTAGGCTACTAGATATGTTGGTTCCCTACTAGTAGTAGGGTACCAATAAGTTTGATGACACTTTCAGTGCTATAGTAGTAGGCTACTAGATATGTTGGTTCCCTACTAGTAGTGGGGTACCAATAAGTTTGATGACACTTTCAGTGCTATAGTAGTAGGCTACTTGATATGTTGGTACCCTACTAGTAGTAGGGTACCAATAATTTTGATGACACTTTCAGTGCTATAGTAGTAGGCTACTAGATATGATATGATTCTACAAGTCTGAATTAACTGAGTCTAGTTTTGATCAAGACTTTGTTCTTGTAGAAGTGTATCATTGACCTTTTCAACTCAAATGCTAGTTCTGATGTGATCTTCTTTTATCTTGTATTCAATTCAGACATTACTAACATTATGGTAAGGCATTTAGTACACACCCATTCCGAGTGTTTAGTTCTTCAAAACTAATAAACAAAATACAAATGCAGGGAAGTTATGTATCGTTATCGTGATTTATCAAACACCAAAACAGGAAGATTTATTTCAAAGTTTCACATGATAGAGATCTAAACACGCAATCAGAATATTTCAAAATAAACTAACAAACAACATGAAACAATACCTGCTCATCCCTGAAGCCACTTGACAGCGTTTTCAACGTTTTATCTGAAGCATCAGGAAGTTAATATAAGCCGCTTTAGTTCAATGTCGTGTTACAAAACGTACTTAAATATTTGATTACTTACTCGAAAGATTTCGAACAGTCAGAACATGGTGCTAAAAATATTACATGTGTCAGTATCATACCAGTGCAACTTGATAAAGTGAAGATACAGTGAACATAATTATTAATACATACTTCCCTTAGCTGTACTAATACAAAGCTCTTGATCAGGAATGACCAAATAAGTATTGTTTATAAAGCAGTTAACAGATAAATTTAAAGAAACATTGTTACTAGTTGCACCAAACAATTAAATATCACATTACCTTATCACCACCATTGTTTTAATAAAATGATGCATGTATTTATATAAATTTACTTTTAATTTTGTTAATACTTTATTTATTTTCATAAATTATTGAGCAACAATTTTTCCGACATGACAGACTTTCAATGCGTCATATCTTGTTCGTGATTCGGAATTTAATCATTTCCTATGCCTTATTAATCCACAGTCGCCAATTTGTATTCTACATGTATGTTTAACAAGGTTGTACTTTAGCCATACAAGGAAAAATGTAGCCCCGTCCCCTTGAGGCCACGTTATTCAACCAACGGGACTCTTTTTCAAACTCAGCTGAGATATCATTAGAACAAATGTTATGACCAAGTTTCATGAAGATTTGACTAAAACTAAGACTTTAAGAGTGTTAACAAGGTTTTAATATAGCCAATATACATAAACATATATAAGGAAAACTGCCCCGCTGCCTGAAAGCCATGTTTTTCAACAGACAAGAACCATTTTAAAACTCAGCTAATATATTGTTTTAACAAAATTGTTTTAACAAAATTTCATGAAAATTGCACTAAAACTAAGACTTTAAGAGTGTTAAAAAGGTTTTACTATAGCCAATATATATATACATACATGTAATTATATAAGGAAAAATGCCCTGCCGCCTGGCAGCCATGTTTTTCAACTGACCAGAACCATTTTCAAACTCAGATGATATATTTTTTGGACAACGTATTGACCAAGTTTCATGAAGATTGGACAATAAATGTGGCCTCTAGAGAGCTAACGAGGTAAATGTAGGTAAATGATCAAAACAGTTAATAAAAACATTTTAACAAATCACAATTTTTAAAATCAAAGCGCCGAAGGCGCTGAAGGCCTGGGGCTAAATTTAGGGTGCTTGGAAAGAAGTGTAGTGACTAAACTGAAGTAAATGCAAACGGATCCACGCTATTTTGCTGCCAGATACAGTGTACATGTATACTGATGTTATGAAGTTGAAGATTTAATATGTTACTCGTGCTTAATATGTCTTTTTGGTTTTAAACACTTCGACCTTTAAGCTAAGGTCATTCAATGGTCAAGGTCATCATAAAGTAGGTCAGTGGGAAGGTCTTGTCCAAAAGGGAGTTATGGACAAAAATAAAGTAAATCCAATCATGAACCACAAAGTTATGGTGAATGTTAAGTTATTGGGTGCTTTGACTTTTGAGTTCAAGGGCCAAGGTCATCAAGAAATATGTCCGTGGGAAGGTGTTGATCAAAGAAGAGTTGTGTACAAATATCAAGTGAAAACAATTATTCTGTAGTATGGAAGTTATGGCAAAAGTATAATTTTTCGGACAGACAGTTCAGAAACCATATGCCTGCCTTCTGGGCTTTAAAACAATGTATGTATGAAAAAGTTTAAATTAAATATTAGATTTATGGTTGTATTTTACAGACAAACATTTTCAAGAGATGAAGAGGAAGATTCATAAGTAAGGCTAGGTTTCTTTAAGTGTTGAACGGATGTCAAGCTTCTCATTTGAAAGCTTCGATAGTGTTTGAGAAATTGTAAGTCGGTAAACTAATAACTAGTAAAATATGAAGGATAAAGGTATGTGCTTTTAACAGAAGTTGCATGTCATCACATTATATAAGTATGTAGACTGTCAAGTTGAAAGGTTGGACGATGTTTGAGAAAATTAAGTTTTTTGTTGAGAATTTGACAATATTTCTATGTACTCAGTCAAAACAAGGGCAGATAATTCCATAAATATAGGTCATATGGTAACCAGCCTTGTCAGTATGGACTTAACAGGCGAAATTGAGCAAGTATTGTAAGTTTGAAGAGGATATCTTTGATAGTCTTTGCGGAAATTGACATTTACAGACAACTAAACAAACGCGAACATCGACTACCTGGCTATGACAATAGCTCTTGTTTTGTTCTAAAAGTCGAGCTAAAAAGGGAGATATTAATTAAGTTATGTGTGACTGGTAGACTATTTTCAGTCAATATAATGACAATGATGGCATTTTGAAAGGAAAGTGCTAATGATAATGAAATGTTTGAAAATGGTTTTGAGATCAATCTGAAGGCAGTGCAAAGTTACTAATACCATCACAATAAATGAACAAGTACTTCGTGCTGAGATCAATTTAATGAACACAATGTATCAACATTAAAGGTAATTGTTATTATCATCAAAGCTTAATATAACTTGACATAATGAACTATTAACTAATAATCTAGCTCTACACAATGATTTTAAAATGTTTGGAACAAGAATGGTATCATGCAATTCCGTCCTTTTGTGTGAGTATAAACATATGTACTGTAAATGTACAAGGGCTAAATAACAAAGACAAATGCACTAAAAGTTTCAAATGGTTACACAAAAAAAGTAATATATGTCTTTTTTATACAGGAAAGTCACCTAAAACATACCTTAGCAAAAACATTGACAAACAAAGTGGTTGGGACGGAGATATTTATCTTAGCGGACAACATACAAATAAACAAGGCATCGCTTGTCTGAGTAAAAGTCATACAGGAATAACAGTGGATTACTTGAACGAAATAATTATTGGCAGACACGCAAGTATAGATATAAAAATACACGAAAAACAATTAACATTAATGAACGTTTACGGTCCGAACATAGATGAATCCAAATGTTATAATAAATAACCAAGATAAGAACATTATAGTCGGAGAGGATTTTAATAATGTTCTTAACCCATTATTAGAGATAAAAGAAATGGAAATCTTTATACTCACTCCAAAAAAAGGAACATTTTGAATAACATTATTGAAAACTACAATTTGATAGACATAAGGCATACAGTTTATCATAATGAAAGAAAATTCACCTGGCACTCAAACACAAAAACAGCAATATTTTGGAGATAAGATTTTTTTAAATATGCGAGTCTTTTTGCAACCTTATCAACACATGCAACTTAAAAACCAGGATTTATGACTGATCACTCGATAGTTGAACTTTAACTGCATGAAATACAACCTGAAAGAGGCCCAAGGTACTTTAAAAGTTAATAATAGCTTCTGAAAAGATACACAATATCAAACACAAATATAACAGGTAATAACCAATACAGTTTAAGATAACAAAGATGCAAATCCAAACACCTTATGGGAAATAATTAAAGGCAAGATACTTAACACAACAATAAGATGCACGTCATTTAAAACAACAGGGCCGTTAGGCCCTAAGGCGCTCACCTGAGAGCAAAAGGAACTAGACTATTCTGGACAAATGCAAACTGATTCATGAAGATTAGACCAAAAAAGTGACTTTCAACATGTTTATTCTTATATTTGACCTAGCGACCTAGTTTTTAAGCTCATATGACCCAGTTTCAATCTTCGCTAAGATTTCATTGGGACAAAATAATGTTTTGACCAAGTTTCATGTAGATTGGCCAATAAATAAGGCTAATATAGCGTCAACAAGTTTTCACTAAAGCCATATAAGGACAACTGCCCCCCCCCCATCATTAGAACAAATGTTCTGACTAAGTTTCATGAAGATTGAACAATGAATTTGACTTCTACAGAGTGAACAAGTTTTACTATAGCCATAATAGGAAAACTGCCCCGCCCCCTGGTGGCCATGTTTTTCTTCCAAACGGAACCATTTTTGAACTTGTCAAAGATTTTATTGGGACACATGTTCCGACCAAGTTTCATGATGATTAAACAAAAAATGTAACTTCTAGAGTCTTAACAAGGTTTTACAATAGCCATATTAGGAAAACTGCCACGCCCCCTGACACCCAGGTTTTTCAACAACAAGAAGCATTTTCGAACTCGTCCAAGATATTAATGGGACACATGTTCTGACCAAGTTTCATGAAGATTGGACAATAAATGTGACCTCTAAAGTGTTAACAAGGTAAATGTTGACGCTGCACGACAGACAAGGCACAAAAGGCCATCTAAAAAGCTCACCATGAGCACGTTGTGCTCAGGTAAGCTAAAAAAAAAGAAACACACAAACTTGAAAATGAAGCCATAAAAGTCATTGAAGCACTTGAAAAACAGATGCATAAAAGAAACACAAATTATGCAACCTCCATTGAAGAAGGAAATTCTTACAAAACAAGGGCTGTTTGTAAAACATGCATGCCCCCCTATATGGGCTATAAGTTGTAGTAGCAGCCATTGTGTGAATACGTTTTTTGTCACTGTGAACGGTGGTGGTGGTGTAGTGGTGGTGGTGGTGTAGTGGTGGTGTAGTAGAAGTAGTAGTAGTAGAAGTAGTAGTAGTAGTAGTAGTAGAAGTAGAATAAGTAGTAGTAGTAGTAGTAGTAGTATAAGTAGTAGTAGTAGTAGTAGTAGTAGTAGTAGTAGTAGTAGTAGTAGTAGTAGTAGTAGTAGTAGTAGTAGTAGAAGTAGTAGTAGCAGCAGTAGCAGTAGCAGCAGCATTACAATACCAATACTTAAGAATGATCAAATGGGAAAAGGTAACCTAGCACTGGCAGTAAATATGGGGCTCATTTACAGGTCAGATTTGGAATCTCTGCTGTAAAATGAGATTTTAAATGAATTAAAGGGAGGCAAATGCTGTAATAAAAAGAACATGCATAAACGGTAGTTGTTTCCCTTGTTTGAACCATGCTAAATCCTTAAAATGCCTATTTCCAGTAACTGTGACCTTCACCTGTGACCTTGACCTTTGACCTAGTGACCTCAAAATCAATAGGGGTCATCTGCGAGTCATGATCAATGTACCTATGAAGTTTCATGATCCTAGCCCCAAGCATTCTTGAGTTATCATCCGGAAACCACCTGGTGGATGGACCGACCGACCGACCGACATGAGCAAAGCAATATACCCCCTCTTCTTCGAAGGGGGGCTTAAAAAAAATATAATAGAAGGAATTTATCACACACACCTCAATGGCATAATACTTCGAGCCAGGCACATCATGTTGAACACAATGAAAACAATACAAAATACTGTGCAAACATTTTCAAACGTAGAAGCAAACACAAAACTATACACAGACTAGTAGTTAATGGCAAAGACATATCAAATAAAAGTCAAATAATAGAAGAAGCCTATTTTTTGAAACACTATAAACGAAAGAATGTCGAAAATAACAACCTCTGTAAAATAATAACACATCATGCTTTAAAGGAAGAGGAATAACAAGTATGTGAAGGATTACAAACTGAATATGAATATTGTGCAAATAATAGTACAAGCCTATTTTTTGAAACCCTATAAACGAAAGAATGTTGAAAATAACACCCTCTGTAAAAAAACACATCATGCTTTAAATGAAGAGGAAAAAGAAGTATGTGACGGATTACTAACTGAATATGAATGTGGACTAGCTCTTAAAGAAATGCAAAATAACAAAAGTTCGGGATCTGATAGCATCACTAACAAGTGTTATAAAATATTTTGGAATGATATTCAAACACATTTAACTAATTCACTAAATTATTCATTCATTTAACAATGGTGGTCTTACCACGCGGAAAGCAAAGTGTTAACAAGGGACAAAATTGTCACAAAACCATGTTTTCATTGTGAAAAAAAATTCTGATAAAGGGAGAAAACTCAAACTGAACTTTTGAAATGAACAAACAAAATTAACCCCCTTTGTAAGTTTGTTTTTTAAAATAAATCTATTTTTAGTCGTGGCGACCTTGACATTGGAGATATTGACGTGATTCTTTCGTGCGACACACCGTCCCATAATGGTGAACAAATGTGCCAAATGATTTTAAAATCTCACAATGAATGACATAGTTATGGCCAGGACAAGCTCATTTATGGCCATTTTTGACCTTTGAACTCAAAGTGTGACCTTGACCTCGGAGATATCGACGTAATTATTTCGTGCGACACACCGTCCAATGATGGTGAACAAATGTGCCAAATGATTTTAAAAACTGACAATGAACGACATAGTTATGGCCCGGACAAGCATGTTCCGCCCGCCCGCCAGCCAGCCAGCCAGCCCGCCCGCATTCACCAATCTAATAACCATTTTTTTTCCTTTGGAAAAACTGGTTAATGATAATGAAATGTTCAAAAAATGGTATCGAGATCAATTTAAATGAAGGCAGGGCATAGTTACCAATACCATTGTAATAAATGAACAAGTACGTAGATCAATTTAATGAACAGAATGTATCAACGACATGGAAGGTTATTGTTTTTAACGTCAAAGCGTAATATAATTTTGCATAAGTTAGTATCAATAAATAATCTAGCTCTACAAAATGATTTTAAAATGTTAGAAACAAGAAAAGTGGCATGTATTTCTCCTCCTTTTGTATGAATATTAACATATGTACTCTAAATGTAAAAGGGCTAAATAACAAAGACAAACACACTTAAATTTTCAAATGGTTAGACGAAAAAAAGTCTTTTACAGGAAAATCACATCACACGTACCTGCGCACAAACATTGAAAAGTGCATTGGACGGAGATATTTATCTTAGCGGACAACATACAAATAAACAAGGCATCACTTTACTGATCAAATGTAATACAGGAATAACAGTGGATAACTTGAAAGAAATAATAATTGTCAGACAAGCAAGTATAGATATAACAAGCAAATTCGTTGAATTGATATCCCCCGCCAATATGCTGCTGGACACAAGTGTTATATTTGACACTCAAAAAAGCATTTTTTCAAGATAAAAAGGGCCATAACTCCATTATTAACAGATAATGTACAATGCCATTTGGCGTGAATTATTATCTTATCAATATATATACTCATTCAAAGTTTCAATGAAATCCGCCAAAGCACTCCCAAGATATAGCTGCTGACACGCAAACAAATGCATTTTTTCAAGATACAAAGGGCCATAACTCCATTATTAACAGATGGTGTACAATGCCATTTGGTGTGCATCATCCTCTTATCCATATATATACTCATACCAAGTTTCAATGAAAACCGCCAAAGCACTTCCAAGATATGGCTCCGGACACAAAAGAACCTGTAGTAAAAAGCATTTTTTCAATATACAAAGGGCAATAACTCTGTTTTTAACAGATAGATGGTATACAATGCCATTTGGTGTGCATCATCCTCTTATCCATATATATACTCATACCAAGTTTCAATGAAATCCGCCAAAGCACTTCCAAAATATGGCTCCGGACACAAAAGTGCCTATAGTAAAAAGCATTTTTTCAAGATACAAAGGGCCATAACTCTGTTTTTAACAGATGGTGTACGATTCCATTTGGCGTGCATCATCCTGTTATGCATATGTATATACACACAGTTGTCGAAATTCGCACTAGTCCGACAGCAAAAAACTAGTTGCTTGTACAATTCATTTAACAAAACAAGTTCGAATTTCATTTTCAATATTTGTAAACGAAGTTTTGAGCCGCTTAAATCAACAGCTGCTTATGTTTTAACACACTGCGCGCACGTGCTGGGCAATCAGCCGATAATTGGATTACTGCGCATAAAGCGCATGGTTTTGTGGTTCCCGGATTATTATTATGTAAAATAAATCTTTTGCGTTTCGTTCGGGACACAGAGAGTAATGGCCGAACAGTTGTCATTGAAGTACGTCATTGAGGAATGCAAATCTGAGGTAAGTGTGATTGACGCATTTGTCAACTGGCTTTTTGTAGAATAACCTAGCACTAAATTGCTTATATATTTTCTGGTGGTTCAGGTTTGCTCTCTCTTTCACATGGATATATGGGATACATTTCTGCTAATTTTTTACCTAAACTTAATGTATATATTTATAATTGTGATTAAATTGAAATCCGTGTGTGAAATTAATTTCTTCTTATTTCAGGATCCGAAAGAGGCTGGCTCAGATGAAGAGGAAGCTGACTTGGATGAGGATGAAATTAATAAGAGATTTGTATTGTATTCTAAAGATTGAATAAATGAATGCTTCTTTGGATGTTTTATGTTATGTTTATCTGCATTTTTAACAAAAATGTTTGGGCTAGTAAAATCTGACTCAGGCTACTTCGAATTCGCATATTACTAGCCCCACTTGCTTGTAGATTTACATCTAAATTTCAATGACTGTACACATACCAAGTTTCAATGAAATCCGCCAAAGCACTTCAAGATATGGCTCCGTACACAAAAGTGCCTATAGTTAAAAGCATTTTTTCAAGATACAAAGGGCAATAACTCTATTTTTAACAGATGGTGTACAATGCCATTTGGTGTGCATCATCCTCTTATGCATATATATACTCATACCAAGTTTCAATGAAATCCGCCAAAGCACTTCCAAGATATGGCTCCGGACACAAAAGTGCCGGACAGACAGCTGGACGGACGGACAATGCCAAAACAATATCCCTCCGCCTCTGGCGGGGGATAATTATACACAAAACACAATTAACATTAATAAACGTTTACGGCCTGAATATAGATGAATCCAAATTTTATGAAACATTACATTCCGATAAAATAAATAACAAAGATAAAAACATTTTAGTTGGAGGTGATTTCAATTTTGTGTTTAACGCATAATTAGAGATAAAAATAATGGAAATCTTATACTCACTCCAAAAATAGGAACATTTTGAATAACATAGTTGAAAACTACAATTTGATGGCATAATACTTCGTGCACGGGCACAGCATGTTGAACACAATGAAAACAATACAAAATACTTTGCAAACAATGAAAAACTTACAAACGAAAACAAAACTATACAGAAACTTGTAGTTGATGGCAAAGACATTGTTTTATAATAATAAGCTAAAAATGGGGGTCACCAGTGAAAACGAAAAGTTCCAGCTTTACAATCAAGGCTACCCCCCTTTTCCAGAAACGCCATACTGAATTTGAGATTTTTATATGTGAGCATTAAGATGAGCTAAATGTTCAAAAATTATTATAAAAAGATAAAACAAGGGCTGTTTGTAAAACATGCATGCCCCCCATATGGGCTGTCCGTTGTAGTGGCAGCCATTGTGTGAATACGATTTTTGTCACTGTGACCTTGACCTTTGACCTAGTGATCTGAAAATCAATAGGGGTCATCTGCGGGTCACGATCAATGTACCTATGAAGTGTCATGATCCTAGGCAAAAGCGTTCTTGAGTAATCATCCGAAAATCATTTTACTATTTCGGGTCACCATGACCTTGACCTTTGACCTTGTGACCTCAAAAGGGTTTATCTGCAAGTCATGATCAATCTACCTATGAAGTTTCATGATCCTAGGCGTATGCGTTCTTGAGTTATCATCCGAAAACCATTTTACTATTTCGGGTCACCGTGACCTTAACCTTTGACCTAGTGACCTCAAAATCAATAGGGGTCATCTGCGAGTCATGATCAATCTACCCATGACGTTTCATGATCCTAGGCGTATGCGTTCTTGAGTTATCATCCGGAAACCATTTTACTATTTCGGGTCACCGTGACCTTGACCTAGTGACCTCAAAATCAATAGGGGTCATCTGCAAGTCATGATCAATCTACCCATGAAGTTTCATGATCCTAGGTGTATGCGTTCTTGAGTTATCATTCAAAAACCATTTAACTATTTCTCGTCACCGTGAGCTTTGACCTAGTGACCTCAAAATCAATAGGGGTCATCTGCGAGTCATGATCAATGTACCTATGAAGTTTCATGATCCTAGACCCAAGCGTTCTTGAGTTATCGTCTGACAACCACCTGGTGGACGGACCGACCGACAGACTGACCGACATGAGCAAAGCAATATACCCCCTCTTCTTCGAAGGGGGGCATAAAAAAGAGGAAAAGCCTATAATAAACCCATAAACATATAAACATACATACATCTCATATATCATGTGTGAGACGAAACCTACTCAGTGCAGTAAGATTTGCTAACCTTGTTTGAAATTGCATGTGAAATGCGTTCTTCTATGAATAAGACTTGAAAATGTTACAGGGAAATAAGAACATTAATAATTAAGTAACAAGGCACATATAATCATTCAATCAAACACGTTTAAAGGAAAATAGATTTATCAATGTATCAATGACTAGTGATACTAGTGATATTAAACATTAAACTTATTATGACAAACAAAACAAATACACGATTGTCATGGTAGTTCTTTGAAGAACTTTGACAGGTTGGAATAAGTGTCTCCAAAAGACGCTTGGCATTGGTGACCCTGGGCTGACCGTCAAAGTTATTTATTATAAAAATGTTCTTGAGACAATCGCGTTCAAAGATCATTTTAAGATGCATATTGTAGAGTCCAGAGCCAGCTATAATATTTATGTTGTGGCAGCATTAAACACATGACTGTAAACAAGAACACTCAGTGACTGCAAGTTCCTAGCTTTTTTACGGGTTGAATTTGAGTCCATAATCTGTCTGGTTTCATTTTCCTCCTGCACAGGTAATCAGCATACAATGTATCACTGAAATGTTGAAGTTGATATTTGACTAGTACATGTAGTTATATTCAGACAGGTTCATAAGATCATCAATTACCGTAATTACTCTATGTTTTCGGACACTTAAAAATAATTATTTGTATTCGTGTCCGAAAACTTAGATACGAAAATTATTCTCAAAATACAGGTATCCGAAAACTTAGAGTCAAAAATTGAAGTGTCCGAAAATAGCGTCCATTGTATCAACGACTACCGGTGATAGCACGCGCTTGTAAAATATCATTTAGAATAAATTACAGTTATGTTTGCATTATCTTTTAAATAATTTTAAATGCTTAAATTATTTGACAGAAAGTTACTACTAGGTTGTACTTAAATAGGCCAACGAGTTCACAGAAGAGCATGTGATGTACCGATACTCACTATTATGAACCTGTAATTAACGCAATAAAAAAGCAAACTATGAATTCTTTGTTTGTTCGTTTCCGAAAGTTGTTGTCTTACACCTTCCATTAATCGTAAAACTTGCAATAGGGTGCATCACACTTTGAACCTTTTATTATTTGTTACAGCTATTTTACTGAGAATCGGTAATACCATTGCGCTAGATAATTGAACTTGTTAATTGGCACTACCCCTGATAATTGTCATAACGCTTATGCTATCGGGCAAAACCAATGTTTAATACCGGTTTACAGGGTTATTTACCCAATAATGCAAATGTAATGGTCCGTTGCCCTCAGGCATGCACCTGCCACGTTTTATGATGTTAATCCGGTTGTAAAACCCCATAATCGAAGTGTCATTATATATCAAAAACAGGACCAACATTTGGTAAAACAGCGCTGTAATATATACTGTCCGAAAACTTAGAGATATTAATTATTGACAAAAACTCGAGTGTCCGAAAATTAAGAGTCACGAAAAATAATTATTTTTGCTAAAAAAAGGGGTGTCCGAAAACTTAGAGCAGAGCTCCAGATAAGGGTCGTATTTTTGTAATTACGAATTATTTTCAAGTCCGTTACGTATTTATTTTAAAATCTTGTCATACCATTAAGAATTTCAAAATCCAGTTACGAATATTATTTTTACATCGGATCGTATCGATTTTTATTGAGTTCTTTTTGCGTATTAAAGATCTTTGCGGTGCTTATATAGAATGGATATCAGGTTTGTATAACAAAGCGCATTTTTTCCAATAAAAGCGGCGTATACAGTCTATCTGGCAAAAAAAATGGCGGCGCCCAGAAAACGTCCTAAAAAAATGCAAAGCGTCCAAAAACACGCTTTTAACATATTGTACGCAAAGTAAGCCGAAGTTAAATGTTAAGAAAGACATTATAGAAAAGATCTTATACGATGTTGTTTGTTCAGTTGCCGACACAGTCAGAAAAGCTAAACAAAAACGCAACACGACGGGTCCAAACTTAAACACAAAAAAAACATTGAACGAGTGGAAGGGACAAGTCCCGTGGCTAATCGTTGAAAAGATTGAAGGGGAGATCCGTTCTAATTGTGAAATATGTAAAAATTCATCTAAGGCATACAATCTAAGCACAGTTTGGGCATATGAAGGTATTTGAAAAATAACATTGTATAATACTGAAAAGACACTGTTGAACTCGCATAAATAAAGTTGCTAGTATGTTTATTTTGATTTTTTTTTGCATGAAAATAACCATTATTATTTATTTTTAGGTCTTTTAGAAAAAATAAGAATTATTTTCCAAAACTTAGTAGTAACGTTAAGAATAAAATTTCAGAGTTAAGAATTCTTTTTGAAAATCTGGTAGTAATTTAAAAATTTCACAAAACCTTATCTGGAGCTCTGCTTACAGTGTCCGAAAACATAAAGTAATTACGGTAGTTTCAGTCAACAAAATTATGCACAATTGCAAATTGTGTATGAATAATTTTAACTATTTGTATTTATTAAAATAGAAATATTTGGTCTTTTCTTATTAATTTGGCTTCAATAAGCCTTCTCAAAGTTGTTTCTATAAATTGACAACATTTTCTTCAAGTTCTTTAACAAAATAATTATATACAGATGTCAAATACACAAGCACTTGTATAGGAGTAAGAACTGATATTAGTGTTTCATGAGAAGTGTGAAATGATCCATTATGATATGCGTCATCGTTTTTATTTATTCAGACATTCACGACATAGCATGTCATTACTCAGTATTTTATATGATAAACCCCTTTTAACTGGATTAATAAGTAAGTGTAAACACCACATATCCAGTAGGGATAATACATGTATTTGGTATTAACAATTGGATGAAGAATGTATATATATAGATGATCACACAAAAAGTATATCATTTTCAGAATAGTAATTTTTGTATTTTGGACATAATATACTTTTTTGTTGTTTGTTTGAGGAAAACATCAATACTCGGTCATAAAATTCAAATATGCTGTCCTTGATTTCCATGCATTTACAACACAACTTTTTCGGCTAGATTGAACTTTACCGGTACGCAGTTGTTTACCACTATCAACAAAGCGGGGGTTTGGGGGCGGTAGCCCCCGATACTAAGGAAATATATAGGATAAATAGGATTATAAGGTGTTGCGTTAGTTGTTATATGTTAGGTGCTAAGGGTTAGGGTACGCTGTTTGATGTTAAGTGTTGCGTACCGGTAAAGTTCAATCATCCTACTTTTTCCTTACATGGCACGTTTTCTTTTTCAAAATGAAAGCAAATATGAGCCCGATTATGTGGTAAAAATCACTGACAGGGTGCACTTTTCCTACAAAATTTACTTTACTCCAATTATGAATAATGAAACTGTTATACTTGACAAAATATCTATGTACCTTCCTGTTCCGAGCTTTGTGTTGATAGCAAAACAAGGCATTCTTGAAAAGTTGAAGACTCTTCTTTACGTGATGGGTTTTGCCGTACGATAACCGGTTTACATGGCTACAGTCATCACACAAGCATAAATCCACTTTATCCCCTTTTACTTCTCACCAACAATATAAAATGTTGTAAGTGACACGGGTTCTAAACGTTATTCTTCACAGTGGTCAAAATTTTCAACCGTTTCACATCGTATTTCCAGGAATCGTTTTTTTTTCATAAATATCAACACTGCCATGCATTAGTTGACGTTTATCATTAACTCCAGTCACATTAATATGAACAATAATAACACTTTTTTTAATCGTTCTCTTTCAATATAGCAAATTGCTTTTTCTTTAAACGACCAATCTGGTACAATGTCGGCCATATTTGTTGTCTTTGTATTTAGCGGATCCTACATTTAGTATTTCTAGCGTATTTATAGAATATTCGTAGTTTTCTGCACATTCCCGGATAACGTTCGGATTGACGGATATGTACGAAGGAAGGAGCACGAAGTTCATTAGAGATCTAATACCTTTAAAAAATGTATCAGAACAAATTCTTCTTACTGTCTCCGTAGACACTCGTATATTTTCGGCCTAGACCGTCAAGTGAGGAACTTATTCTCGCATGAATATGCACACAATAATAAAAACTATGCCGTACCCAATGCTTAGGAATTTTACTTCAATAATATTTTTTACGCGTGTTTTGACACTGTCATGTTATATAGTGATGTTCTGTATTCACAATGCGGGTTATTGAGAACTTCTTTGCAGGGACCTATTTGTTTGTATAGGTCCCTCTTCTTTGATAGCGCACGAATGACCGCCAAGTGGTAAATCGGACTTTTCCAAATTCATTCATTCGTGGTTGTTTTGGCAGCCAGCCAAGTCAGCTCAACTAAAAAAAACGTGTTGAATTCTATGGCCTAGGGGCTTCGCCCCAGGCCAATAAAAAATGGCCCGTTTTGACTATCTTTAACACAACAAGTCAGTTGTTAATAGATTGCAGCGGCTGTTTTCATAAAATACATGTTACAATTTGTGAAATTGGGTCAAAATTGTGAGATGGCGATCCAATGGCACTCTACAAGAAGATTATGACCAAAACGCATCTGCAAGCCAAGTTAATATGATAAGGCAAAGTGGAAAATATTGCTTATATTGATGTTTGGCAATAATTGCAAAATTAATGATAACAATAATGCAGTAATGTGCCAGTACTATAATTATTACATGGGGTAGGTGATAACAGAGCACATTGATATACAGTCCAACCTGCCAATAAAGACCACTCAATGGATTTGATCGTTGTGATCTTTGTTCACATGTGGTCTTTATTTGCAGGGTGGATTGAAACTTTGCAAAAATGCTAGTATAGGCCTTTAACAGGTACCTTATTTATGTATGTGCTCTATTGTTTAAATGTGTGAAAACTAATGCATGTGTAAGGTAATAAAGAATTGAAAACACAGTTTTGTGTTTATATAGCATCCATAAACCACTTATGAACTAACACATTCTCTGAAGCGTAATCCGACTCACGCTTAGGGTTTTTACTTTCAGAGTTAAAGTTCCCCTCAAACTTGTCCAATATCTCACGTTTTCGCTTCAGAATGTTCTGGATTTAAGTTTTGACTACACCAAGATCACTAAACCGATGTGTGAACTGGTAAGATGTTTATCACGTGACTATCACAGCATCATCATGTGGCCATTGTTTTATACAAACAAATAATAAAAATATGAAAAATTAAACAATAATCAAGAATTGTTTATTTGTCCATTATAGAACGTTATTACAGTAATAATGCATGTTTGATTCTGTCTTTGCTCACTAACATTGTTTTTTGTGTACAGAGTAAACAGAATAGAGCTATCACTACATGTGATACATTTAACATACCCTGCAATACCAAATACACAAATATAGACAAACACGTTTCATTGTGACTATAAACTGTTTGACACGTGATATTTCATTTGAATGTGACATTTTAAGATGCTATCCTGCTTTTAATGATATGCAAGGCACCTCCCTGGTAACTGAACACCTGATGTTATATTTTTTTATTCACCACATGACATGGCACTTAAGTTCTATTCGGCCGAAAAGAGATTATAGCTGATATGGTTACAAAATGTTAAATTTGTATATTATTATAAATGTAAATTTAGTTACCACGGGACTATCATGTTTCTTTGTATGATACATAGTGATACTCAGCTTTGGAATTTGTAAATTTCATCTACATGTATCAATTAAATCGCATAGAATGAAAATGAAATGCATAACAAAATATTAAGAAGAAACAAGTGTTGTACAGAGGATAAAACCCCTTTCCATAAATTCATTAAAACAAACTATGAGCAATAATTAAGTAGAGTAATTATTACTTTGCATACAGGACTTGAACCCTGAAAAGGAAATTAAACAAACTATGTACCAAGCTATCTTTGTGACCTTGACAATATCACCATCTTTGTTTCAAGAAAAACCGGCCCATCAAGCGTGTATTACTGCCAAGTTAGCATAAATGTAAAACTGTATTACATCCATTTTTGGTGGACAACTTTATGCATTGGATTAAAGTCAAACACATTGCCTCTGTCTTTGAAATGAAATACATGTTAATCAGTACATATAGATGCAATTTGAAAGTGTGCAAAATTGTCATTAAATCTATAGCCTAGTTAGCAAGTAATTTATTAATTTTCAAACGGTACCTCTTTTAAAACCAAAAGTAGGATTTCTAGACATATACGTCCATTCATTTCGACAAACGCGATTACTTTTAAGTTTTAAAGCGCACACAAGACAGATTTCTACCTTGTAACCACCATGTTCTAATTGGCATTGATAACATAAAATCTATAGCCTTAATATTAATGTTAGCAAGTAATTTTTTTTTTCAAACGGTATATACCGCTTTTAAAAGTGAAAGTATGATTTCTAGATGTATACGTCCATTTCAACAAACACGATTATTTTTAAGTTTTAAAGCACAAAAAGACAGATTTCTATCTTGCAACCACCAGATATATTCTAATTGGCATACATGTAGATAAAATATGTTTCTTATGTATACTTAAATTTACTATGCCAAATAAGGTGTGTGGCTTTAAGTCTGATTTTCCTCAATTCAGCCATTTCTCACAAGTGAATACAAAGAAATATGATATCAATGTACAATAAACTATCAAGCTGATGGCGATAACAACAAGTTGACATGAACATGCAATTAAAATGCAAATCACATAAACTGGTTACTTAGCTGAAATTTCATGTGGAAAGGACTTTTTTAAAAGTCACAATAACACATGATCTATCTGACATCAAAATATATCATTTCTGCAAACTTGACCAAGATACGCTGTATTTATTATTAGGGAGAAATTCCTCATGCAGGACCGTTTTTAAGTTTAGCTTGGCTTCAAATATGCGAGTCCCGAACTGAAAGTGTGAGTCTCAAGTATTGGAAACTTTCTTTAAATAAATGAAGCCTACTCAAAATACAAATTAGTAGTACCCCTGCGAGGATTTGTTCTAGAAATTGGAACGGTTCTGGAACTGTTCTAAAACATCAAGAACAGTTCTAGAATGTTCCATATTCGCGTTCTATAACTTATGTTCTGGAATTGTTCCAGAACTGTTTTCTAGAATAATTCCAGACATTTGTGGAACAAGGCTTAGTTCTGAAACTGTTCTAATAATATACAAGAACATTTTAGAACATTTCTAGAACAAAATAAGTTCAAGAAATTTCTTAAAATGTTCTAAACTGTAGTTCTAGAACACATTTAGAACTCTTTAAGAACCAGTAAGTTCTACAAACATTCTAATGGGGAATAAGAACACATATAGAACAGGTCTAGAACCAAAGTCTACAATTGTCCTACAATTGTTCTACATATTTAAAATAAACTAGTTCAGACAATGATAATTTGACTTCTTTCAAATAATATTTCAAAACAATTTTCACATTGAAACTTTGCTTGCTTTGGTGTCTGCAAGGTATTGCTGTCATATCATAAGATATATATATATCATACACAAACAGAGGACTAATGTTAAGGAGGAGTGTTTGTTGATAGGTCTGGGATACTTTGTCTTATTTCTAATCCTAAAACATTATGTGGTTACTCACTAGAAACAACGTTACGAGGCACTCCTAATGAGTATACAAACATAAGCTTTTATGGAGAACTGGAGAAAATTATCCCTGAAATACCAAAAAGTACTTCTCCTTTAAGACAAGTCCTTACAAAATCTTCTGCTACACACATACATATACATGTATATAACTGACTATAATTTGTCACCAAATTACACATTATTTAATTTTTTTTTACTGTATCTGTTCGGAATTCTGCATACTTAGTGTCTTCTGAATTTGCATGTAATCTTGTGTCAATTAAAACACTAGGACTTCACAGAGCTCCTCAACATTCACCATCACAAGAATCTCGGAGAACTAAACTGGAATTAGGTGACTAACTACAGGAGCTTCTGGTAACTGTAATGGGTGGATTTCATCCATCTTTTTCATAACATTATTCAGATATTTGTGTAGTTTTTCTACATTAAATCTGTCTCCAATAGTGCGTAGAACGTGGCACTGGAAGTGTTTCATCATCAAAATACAGTTTCTTCACACGCTTCAGTGGTCCTGGAAAAAAGACATATGAATGTATATTTTGAAACAAATATAAACTCTTTAACTCATTAACAGGTTTATAATAACAGAAACTTACTTCACAAGCAAATAATTGTGGTTTACAAAAATCAACATGTTCAAACAAAATAAAATTCTGTACAGTATCAGGTTGTTTTGCTCCCAAGTAGTTTCCTTTCCCCTAGTTGTTTTGCCTCCCAAGTAGTTACCACGGCCATTCTACCTCATGTGTGAGCCACACTACCAAGTGTGAAACTACTTCTGGAAGGCAACATAATTCGGACAAAATAACACTTGTTTTTTCGTTTTATGTAAACAAAGTGTTTTCTTCTGTAATGATGTTTTAGAAATATGCTTTTCTTAAAATTTCAGTAATTTACCTTATTCAGTCAGGCATTCCAGAATACATGGGTGTAAAGGTGACCAATGCCATTTTACTCTTGCATGTTATTAATGTTAATTTCACCAATATTTAGATTATTTAATGTTTTGCCAAGTCTCGTCTTCTTGTAGTCATCGATAGATTAAAGTCTCATAATAAACTATTCCCGGGCCTCAAGAAGTTATTTTTGTGAGCATCACAGGTCTATAATCCCAGCCTGAAGTTGCGTTCAATGAGACTTTCAATGTAAACATTGAGCATTGTTAAATACTGAAATCACTTGCTTAACTTGCAGTATAATCTTCAAAAAAATAAGCATTGGTGTTTATGTGGTTTAAAAAAATGATAACCAGTTATAAAACAGAAAAAAAATGCGTCCATTTGCCTTATTAGGGAGGAAATTTGTCCGCAGTTGCAGATTCACAGTTTGCTATTTTGATACATATGATTGTATGCCATTAACTAGTTAATTGTTATGATTAACTGATTAGTGGGCCTAAATAACTGAATCATTGACATATTTGACAATAGAGTATGCTTTATATATTGTCTGCAAAAATGCAATTGAAAATGTTACAGTCAAAGCTAAATTAAATAAGTAATTAAGACAAATTAGTTACATGCTAACGAATTGTTAGTTGTTAACAGAATTTTACTTTCATTTTCGCAAATTTTTAAGAAAATTCCCGGAAAGCACGTTTTTTGCATGAATGAGCATATGACGCGATTAATCGTTGCACTGTATCGTATTGCATTCAATCTAAATTTAAATTCACTTGTCTATAAATGGCCTCATTTTATGTTTTAATTGATGTTGTTATTATATTGGATTATCGGATATATATGCACATTAGAAAGCAGTATGTTTACAGTTAATGGATACACATTTTCTTTCAATTTCAAACCCCTGAAAACACAATACACACAACGGGTAATTCTATCGGATTAATGAATGCAACACTAAGTGTTTCTTTTACGGGAGGGTTTTTGTCCAGTCCCGTTTTTTCATGGGAGGGGTTTTGTCCTCCCCCGTTTTTTCACGGGAGGGTTTTTGTCCGCCCATGTTTATTCATGGGAGGGTTTTCGTCCGCCCCCTATGAAATTGACGGGTGGGTTTTTATCCGGGAGGGGTTTTGTCCGTATTCCATGAAAATGATGACACTTTAGGTGTCTGCTTTTATAGTATTATCCTGCTTCCCAGGGCTTAGACTTTAGTGTTACTTAACACACTTAGGCTATATGAAGACAAGTAATAATAATGTGTGTTTTGTGTTTCCTAATCATCTCATAATCACTAATAAGCATAATAATTATCTGTTAGTTTTAGAAAATTTCATTATGAGAAATTGTATGTTATGCATACCGTGTTGTTTTATGTAAAATGTACTGAAGCCTTTCGAAATGTATATTATTTGTTAGTGTTTTATGTAACCTATAATACAGTTACCACTTGTACTGCGGCTAGATGGTTAAGGAAAGTCTTACAACTTCTGGTATAGACATTGGTATTGTTAAGGCTTGTGTGTTTACATATGCAGCTACTTCTGCAGCATATAATAAAGGTTGATCCTTAGTGGGCATTTTTCAAAACTCCAGACTGGAAATTTGATAAGAATTTTTATAACTGGAGTAGAGAAATCAGTGTCAATTAATGACGCTGTGTTAGGTAGTTAATAATTATTATTTTAAACTAGTAATGAAATGTGTTGATAAAGATTGCATATCCAAAATGTTGTGTTGATTTGTTTTAACAGGGTTGAATCTCCTGTGAAAATATCTGTAGTGTTACATCCATAAATGATTGATAATGATAGTTATAATGGAAGTCTTTAGTAAAAGATACTCACAGTTGTTATTGTTTGTGTTCGGTTTTGTTGCTAGATTTAAAGATGCTAAGTATACATGTGAAAGCCGGAGGCTTTACGGAAAATAATGATCCATCATCCAAGCTTTAGTGAAGGATGATGGGCATTATTTGAGTAAAGCCGGAGGCTGAGCATGTATACTCCCACCCTTCTTTATGAAATTATATTATGTATTCTGAGAATATAATTTAATATATGGCTTTTCGGTTGATTGAAGTTTGATCAACTCTTTTCCCTTCCCTTTGTGCTTGTGTACGATTTGGAAGCAACAAAACAGTTTTAAAGAATGGTAAAATCTGGTTGAATATCCGGGTATGTAGGTGAGTCACGTGGTGTTTTTAAGCGCGTTATTTAAAATGCGGATCACTCGATATCGTCATCCCGATATGCTAAGTATACATGCTCAGCCTCCGGCTTTACTCAAATAATGCCCATCATCCTTCACTAAAGCTTGGATGATGGATCATTTTGTCGGCAGCTGCATGGGAACATGTGTGTTTTCGATGAAAAAGGTCACGTCCATTGTTCCACAATCTTTCAGCAATTAGGCATATAGTGCGTTTCAAACCTTGGGGGGGGTAGGGTAGGGGGGGGGGAGGGGGGCCGGGGGGCAAATTTATGATACTGCTGCCTGTGGCTGATAAGGTGTCAAAAACTACACTGGTGCACTCGAGTAGAAGTAGATGGTAAAAAGGGGCAATTAAGGGATTATCATTTGTGATATTATGTTTTACCAAGATAGACCTTGAATAGTGATTTTTATTGTTAATTTTTAGAACGTTCATTGTGTTTTACGAATGTCGGGCCAAATTGTCTCATATCATGACGCCAGACCAAATACCCCAAAAGTGGGACTGTCCCGACGAGATCAGGACGTATGCCATGTTTGTTTTCAATGCATTATCCATTATATTAAATCAATGTTTATTTAATCAGAATTTAGTTGCTCAAATATTAACCAATTAAGTCGTTGTGGTTCTTAATTCTAGAAAAAAATAGCGAAAACAAAAGCATAAATATTATCGATTGGAAGTAATCCAAATCAATTAAAGTATAGAAATAAAGTAAAATTAAGGTTATGACATTTCCTTAAATATCTTATATCTTATGAAAATAAACATCATTTATTTTAAAGGAAGAAATAATTATCAATAATCTTTTTTCTAAAATTATTACTCTATAAAGTGTTTCAAAGCTGCACATGTGATACAATCTATAGTGGTATTAGTGGAAATATGGACGAGCACGTTGCTCCGGACGGTCATAAGTTCAGACATTTTAATATATGGTTTAAAAATCGAATATTCAAATATATATTCGAATAATGACAAAAGAATATTCGAATATCATTTTCAGTATTCGTTCCCATCCCTTATAATTACCGATCAAATTACTAAAATCCTTAAGAAAGTGACATGTTAAGTACATGTGTACTAGCTGCTATCAGCATATGCATACATGTAAATCTAACATTCAGATGTTTGCTTTATACATAGTACATGTACATGTACCAAGCCTTTTCAATATTGTTGTAAGTTTTAAGAAAAACAGTTTCCGTAAAAAAATATACATAGTTTCTTTCAATAAACATCTTCACGTTAATCGCAATTAATAAATGTGTGTGCGTAAAACGTTATTATGGCTTTCTATTAAATTATTAGAGCCCGAATCTATTTATTTTTTTTAATGCAAATGATATTTGCATGGGTCTAAATAGTGTATATTTGTTAATGCAATATCTTCATAAAAACTGTGTTACTTTATAAAAATATGCATACATATTAAATATTGATGTTTTATATGCATGCTTTAAGTTTTAAAATGTTTGGGCCTTACAGTTATCACAATAGAATGTGTAATACCAAATATGAACTGTTTGGGTATTACAGGTACACTTTGAATGAAAATATAAATATATTTTAGGTACGGACCAATATAATCGAAATGTTCATATTTTTTTATTATTATATAACTTTCAAATTTCAACTTTTTGTGAGAACCGATAGTTGCAGGGACTAATGTTGAGGCATCTTACTATAGCTCTATGCTCAAGAATGTGCTCAAGTACTCTTACAACATGTCATAAAGACCACCCTAGATAACTTTTGTAAATTATATTTTAGGGCGATGCCACAATGTTTTACAAATACGGACCACTGGTACAAAGAAAGCCACCATTGAGGGGGTTTTCACTTGTCAGACTATTGGTATAGGATTACTGCCTTGGTCTCAAATTATTATTGTCTAGTAGACCACATAATGGGTTTCAGGCATATTGTTATCACTTAACTGGTTGACATTGTTTTAAGACTACGAGGGTCAAAGTAAAACTGGTTTCTTTATGGCAATTATACAGACTGTACATAAGAACACATCTTAAAGCTGTAGTATCATTAATATAAAAATAAACAAGAGTTCCGCGGTCGGAGATGACCGCATTGAAGCCGGATTTTTGATTTAAATGACAGGAAAGTACCTTTCGTGTTTTTGTCAATGCAATACTTAAATTACTGAAATATTGTTCAAAGGTCAAAATGAAATGTAAGTACTTTTCAAGGCATGAGCAAACCTTGTGTTATGTTTTGAATGCATGCATATACATGAACAACAATAACATTTAAGGTCACAAATATGAACTTGAATTGACAATTAGGAAAGTTTGATCTCAATTTTTTTATTAGCAAATTAGTAACATATTGTTTGAAGTTTCCATCAATTTCATTATCAAATGTAAGAAAATAAACTTAGATGAAATAATACTATTTATTGTTTTGCTTTCACATACCTACACAGAAATCCAGACAGCCTTATGATCACTCCAAAAGGTTTGAAATAAGAACTTTAACATTTTTACATTCAAGGTCACAGTGACCTTGACCTTCAAATGAATGACCTTGAAATGACCAGTGGTTACTTACTAGTTCTGGCCAACCTTCATGTCAAGTTTCAAGACTCTAGGTCCAAGCATACCAAAGTTATAACAACTTTAACATTTTTACATTCAAGGTCACAGTGACCTTGACCTTCAAATGAATGACCTTGAAATGTCCAGTGGTTACTTACTAGTTCTGGCCAACCTTCATGTCAAGTTTCAAGACTCTAGGTCCAAGCATACCAAAGTTATAACAACTTTAACATTTTTATATTGAAGGTCACAGTGACCTTCACCTTCAAATGAATGACCTTGAAATGACCAGTGGTCATCTGTTAATCCTGGCCAACCTTCATGTCAAGTTTGAAGACTCTAGGTCCAAGCATACCAAAGTTATACCATGAAATAAGAACTTTAACATTTTTACATTCAAGGTCACAGTGACCTTGACCTTCAAATGAATGACCTTGAAATGACCAGTGGTTACTAACTAGTTATGGCCAACCTTCATGTCAAGTTTCAAGACTCTAGGTCAAAGCATACCAAAGTTATAACAACTTTAACATTTTTTATATTGAAGGTCACAGTGACCTTGACCTTCAAATGAATGACCTTGAAATGACCAGTGGTCATCTGTTAATCCTGGCCAACCTTCATGTCAAGTTTGAAGACTCTAGGTCCAAGCATACCAAAGTTATACCATGAAATAAGAACTTTAACATTTTCGAGCACGCCGCCACCCCGCCCGCCCGCCCGCCCCCCCGCCCGCACGACAACATCAATCTATAAGCCGAGATTTTTTCGAAAAAAATCCGGCTAAAAAAATCAAATAAAATGTGTCAATCACCAATCCCATGTGTCAGCGGATCATCCAGGTGTTGTGGAGTGAAAGGAATTTAGTGACTCACCAATAGTCAGAATCACTTTCAGGAAGGTCTTGAAAGTGAATGTAAATGTGAGCTGTGACGACCTGCCAAAAGAAATGTTTGCGAAAGGGCTTGATCTGGACCGTCAGTGGTACCATTTGAACACATTTGTGAATTCTATCGCACAGATGAAGCCAAAAACTTTACATGTCTGAAACCCGCTACTGGTAAGCGACAACAAACAGACTTTGCCACCAAAAAACAGAAGATGCATTAACCCTTTCCTTGACAGGTACGCGTTTCTACGACCCTATCGATTCCCTGTCAAATACGCGTATCTACACCTGTATCGATTCCCTGTTATCTACGCATTTCTACTACCCTATCTATTACCTGATATATACGCGTTTTTACGCGGCATGATTTAATTTGCTATTTAAATGCTTAAAATGACGTTTTAAGTGTAACAGAAATACGTTCATCATTTGTCTAAACTGTCGAGTAAACATCCGGTAATGTTGCTATTTAAAGTTATGATGCAATTTGCGACCAATCAAGACGAGGGTTTACCATTTGACATGCGTAAATCACGTTCCGGGATGTGCGCGCTTCGGGCCTTTCATAATGTCCTAAAATAACTGCTATTCTCGAACCGTATTTAATATGGACATTTTCCGAAAACGTATTAATAACTCGTTAAAAATGCCGCAAAAATAAACACGTTCCATAGGGATTTAATATGATTTGGGTGTAAATCGATTTCATTCTTATTGTTGTTTGATTCCATTATATCGTAAATGTTTGTTTCCGAGATCATATACGAGAATTACATCGATATGTTTAATGACATGTACACTCAAATGTTTTTACAAACGACACGTGCTTATCTAAAGTTTGTGTTTCGTATTATTCAGGATATTGGATTATCGGTGCTTGATTGGGCAATAAAACAAAGACGCAGTCGGCGGTCTTAAATATGCCTTTGAACTGACCAACATAACAATTAATAGTGCACGTGCTTATCTAACATTTAGGGATAAGAAACACAGGTTCTAGACACTTTGTGCTTGTTTGGGCAATTAATCGCAATTCTGACGGCTATTTTCAATAGCACACGTGTTCAGAAACTAATGAGTTCGAGTTATAAAGCACAGAGATTATGATCTGAAAACTACATGGAGTCTGAAATAAAACAAAATGCAGACAAATAATAAAATATTTCAATTAAGTCCTTCATCACCTTATTGAAAGAAACGTTTTATTTATCACTCGTATTTTATTTGCAAAATGTTTTAAGTTTTATTTTTAACACACAATGGTCAACTTTGCATAACTATAACTGACCAATAAATTAAGGTAGAAACATACAGTTTACACCACAGGAAAGAAAGGAAATTTTATAAGCTAAAACTGTTTTATTGAGTATTTTTCAATAATTTTTCAGTTTATATGATAATATCAGGTTCAAAAGCAATGAGGGTCATAAAACAGCGTTTTTCCAATAATGCCTGTAAAGATGGGGTACTGATATTGATCAGATGGCTATCAGCCACTGGTAAGCAGGCAGCTAGGTTTGTTGGTAACTGCATAGGCTTATTGGTCACATAACCCCAAACCGGAACTCCTGTTTTTAGGGTTACATGCAGTCAGTTTGATACAAGTAGCACACATTGTTCAGTGCATGCTGCATATGATTTGTAAAATACATTGCTAATGGTTGTTTTTGGTATTAATTTGAAGGTATATTTGTGAGCAATAAGAAAAAAAGCCATTTTTGTGCTCTACTTTTTCTGTTGATGGTTCCCGGCTTTGAAAGTTTGTCATACTATTTGAGCCCAAAATGGTCGCCTGCACAGCTGTCAAAACCGGTTTGCCTATTCTAAGGTGAATATTTTCAGTTACATCGTATAGAATTTAATGACATCCTTTTTTTTCAAAAGATTATGCATTTATCTTTCTAATGATGTATATTGATAAAGTGGGTCATTGCTTGATCATGGTAAAAATTGATATCGAACTTTAACTATTTTATATGTAATATAGAAGGATATTAATTGCGCATGCGTAACCTTTAAGGTCACATAACCCCAAACTGGAACTCCTGTTTTTAGGGTTATATGCAGTAAGTTTGATACTTAGCACACATTGTTCAGTGCATGCTGCATATGATTTGTAAAATACATTGTTAATGGTTGTTTTTGGTATTAATTTGAAGGTATATTTGTGAGCAATAAGAAAAAAAGCCATTTTTGTGCTCTACTTTTTCTGTTGATGGTTCCCAGCTTTGAAAGTTTGTCATACTATTTGACCCCAAAATGGTTGCCTGCACAGCTGTCAAAACCGGTTTGCCTATTCTAAGGTGAATATTTTCAGTTACAACGTATAGAATTTAATGACATCCTTTTTTTTCAAAAGATTATGCATTTATCTTTCTAATGATGTATATTGATAAAGTGGGTCATTGCTTGATCATGGTAAAAATTGATATCAAACTTTAACTATTTTATATGTAATATAGAAGGAAATTAATTGTGCATGCGTAACCTATAATTTGGCTAAATGGCTGTCAAGAAAGGGTTAAGCAGACTTTGTGAGGTATGTGAAATAAATGAAGTATGTTTATAGTATGTATACTTTGTATAACAATGATTTTAAATATGCCTTGAAAGTATGAGAAATTAGTAGATGTTCACTAAATACATATAAAAGAAGCAAATTAGTTAAATTGATATCCCCGCCAAATACAGTTTGTATATTGACGGGTGCAAATCCCTTGATATTTGGTATAATCCTGAACAAAAAGAAAACAGTGTAGGGTAGTGTGTTTATGCATTGCACTTCTCCTAATTTATATCTGTAAACACGTGCAGTGTCATATGAAAACATTGTAGCATATCTGAGATATAGCCCTGAACATTTACACAATACAAAAACAAAGGGCAATATTTCTTATTTTAGAAAGTGTAACTATGGTAATGGTTCGTGTACACTGCAATTTTCCTTTCTGCTATTAATACACTTAGATAGTTTCCTGTTTAAGTATTGTATGATATATGAGATATAGCCCTGACGGACAGATTGACGGAATGACTGACTGACAGAAGTAAAGACTGATGGAAAGAAAACGCCAATTCCATATCCCTCTGCCTTTGGCGGGGTATTGAGAATAGCACCTAGAATGGAGTAAATATTTTCCTAAGCATGCATTTAGTGGAGGGCATCCATATGATGATACACACCAAATATAAACCAATAACACTTGCGGTTTCAGAAAATAAGATGTTTACGTTTTTTACTATAAAGTAATAGTTGTATCAGGTGATCCCAGATGCATGATATCAACAAGCTTAAAAGAGGACACATATAAACTTTTAGTTTCCAGCATACAAATTTAAATGACCCTATTTCAAAGTGACTTCTCTATACATGGTCGAGAAATGCTCTACAGAAACACCAACGTACCGACAGACAATTTGATCGAAGAGGGAAAGTGGCCAAGGTATATTACACCAAATATATGCATAGCACTATAATTTAGTCAAAAGATTAATTTCTGCAGGCCATTCTTTCTAAATTAAATATTGGAGGACGGAAAATTATTTTATACCGCTAATTATTTGTATGTACTATTCCCTAGAAAAGCGGTTTTATATAAAAAAAATAGGCGTGCAAACACATTTATAATGAGAAACTTTTTTGCTATGTGTAAAACAACCCTCTTTAATTAAACATCTTTAGCTCTGAAAAGAAGTTGACTGTATAATTGTATCATCGAAACAGGCAGTGCATATGATGATCAAACCAAATGATCATCAGCATGCAGCAAGTAGTAGATATTCATGATCAAAATTGTCCATCATTCTATGTTGTAAAACTCCACTCCATATTAAACATTGACTGTCTAGAAGTTTATATAAACCAACATGACTCATAAGAAATGAAATAGGAATCACTTTGCATGCCTTATCTGCTCTTGTTGACACTCAGGCTGTGCCACATGAATTATGTGCTGTTTCAATGAGCATGTAAGAAACTGTCTGCTTAATGCATATGTTTTGCCAGTTAATCATTAGATGATGTTTTGAAATACAATTTACAAACTATTCACATAAACCTGTGAAACATGTGTTTTATACGCTAGGTTGTTTTCTGAAAGTATCTTTATCGAGTTCCAATGGAGTTCAATTCATAACAAAGGTGTACACAATATTAATCAATTATCAACATGTTTGTAAGTTTTGACAATGCTATATCATAAATACTGTACGTGCTGCACCTTCTTTCGAACGCTTCCTAATCAGCCCTTGTTGATGCGATGTCATATCTTTCGGCTGAAATCTAACTTTCGAATAGATCACTTTCTTGCAAAATTTATATATGATAAGTGCCTTTGAGCTGTGGTTTAGGAGAAATATGCTTTCTTATAGGATGTGAATTGTTTCCGTTATATACAATTATTGATAATATTCGTTGCCAAACTGGAATAATTTTGCACTACACAAGGTGTGAAATTTCACACAAATTTTGGTATGCAGCGGTAAGTCCACGTACGTTCTTGCAGGAAGAACTCATTTGTTGTTTTATTAAATTGTGTTTAAGCTTTTTATTTGGAGTTGTTTACATTAGCAAACACACAGCCTTCGCAATATCGAGCCATATAAAAGGCAGTGGTAACATTAATGAACATCACCAAAGGCATCAACAACAGCAACACAGCGATTAGTACAGTCAAAATCAGCATAAGGAGCAACATCAGCAATGGTATACTAGTGTTTTCCCAGGAGTACCAAGGGGCCTGGTGCAGTACAATAAAAAGGCATTTTAACGCGCGGTTAAGGCAAAAAAGAGCAAAACTATCCGTGGTAACCTGGTTTTGAGTGGAATATTTAATGGCATCAGTGGCAGTGGTGGGAAAACATAAAACTATAAATAAGCACACTTGGGTGTAATTGATATATAAGTACATATAGTGATTGTATCTACAACGTTTTATGCATCGGTAATTATCACAGGCATTTCATAAACCTCTGCTTTCTGAAAGATGCCCATCGTTAATTTGATTGTAATTTGTCATTTTTGCAGAGTCATAATTTCTTTTCTATATTATCTGCCATAAAAGTGATTGAAGCAAAAGGTGCGAATAGCAACTAAAGGCTCGTCAAAGTTATGGGTCTTAGTAAGCGATTGTTTTAAAAGCAACTGAACCAATGCGTAGTTTTATTTCAATATCTGTAGTAGACAAACAGATATAACATTGATGCACGCAATTTCCAGACTCGTCTAAGAACGAAAGGGGAATAAATCTACTAAATTACGGGTCAGAGTTACACTGTAACTCCAATATAGCGCAGTCAATGGGGTCCAAGCCGCGAAACAGCGTTATAACGGATCCGCGTTATAGGTTTTGAGCTCATTTACTGCAGGGCGCTATAAAAAAAAACAGGTATAGAATAGCCTATAATATAGGTCATGTATATTGCCATGCTGTGTTGACGCAAATACATGCATATAAACCGAATCGTATCGATAACAGTATACATACCGCTTTTCTTATGTGCACATTTATCCGATAATCCAATGAAATTACAACATAACTTAAAAAATAATAATCTTGAACATTAATGACGATATATGTTTAAGAAATTCGTAAACACAACCGTTCGCATATATGCCATTTTCAGAAATGTTAAGAGTACAGTGCATTATGGGGCAGAGCTTTCATTGGACGAGCGACTTTAAATTTAGATTGAATTCAATACGACTCATGTTCAAAAAATTGTTTTATTGCGTCATACGCATGCAAAAAACGTGTTTCCCGGGGACTTTCTGATACCGCGCGAAAATGAAAGTGAAACTCTGTTAACAATTGGCGGTACACTGCGTTCGCATGTAAATAAATCGTCTGCATTATTTAATTTCTTATACACGAACAGAAAGATTAAATGACATAATACTAGAATGATAATGAAATTACAGAAAAGGTTGTTTTATACAGTAGGCAGTATATTTCACAGCCGCTCATTTAATATAGTCAAACTGCAACCATATCAAAGTAAGAATGTTTCAATCGTTTTGAATTACTTAAATTGTATAACTATCCCGCTTGCACTTAACTTATGGAAATTATCGCACTGAACCGCTCTGATGAGGAATACATGTAATAAACACTGACACGCGAGTTTTTCACACCTTTATTGACATTACACAACAGATTAACACCAATTAGCTGTCGGTGTTGTTTAACCTCGAGGCGATTATAATCGGTTCAACGGACAGTTGAATAAAGCAATCAACATGATTGTCGCCATCTTTGAATTGTCTGAAAATACATGAAGTTGCATAATACGGATTTGAATAAGAAATCAAATGGAAGGTTGGAGAAAAAATGGGATCCAAGCACCCTCCGCGTTATATTGGATTCAGCGTTATAACGGAGCGCTTTATATTGGAGTTACAGTGTATTAGCCTTTGCTAGAGCCCACAAATGATTTTACAAAATATGCGTTAAGTTTCGAATTGAGGGTCAGAGTAATATAATTTGTTTTTGATCTTACATAGTGACCCCAAACACATGCAAAGTTAACTGCTTTAAAACCTTTTATTTAAACCTAAATCTCTAAATACTATTGTTCATGCAATAAGTGTTTCGCCATTGATAAAACAATGAAAGAAGACATTGTAAAATCTATGCAGTGGGACTTGAAAAACTTAACACTTATTTTTTGGCCTAAAGCTGGTTATCTTTCCCCTTTACCTCAATTTATCACGCAATGTTTAAACAAGTTTAGCATTTGCACTCAAAATATTAATGACAAGATAATGCCACTAAGGAAAAATAGCACTTAATATGAAAGGATTGTAATCTGCTTGTCAAGAGAACCGACCACACACACCGTTTTATCAATTTAAATTGGAAAATTAATCTTATAGATATGTCAATTCAATGCTGGGTCATCCTCGCCTGTGATTTGGCACGTACACCTTAAAATATATATAGGTCTTGGTTTATCAATCTTGGGTGGTTTATAATTTTTAAATTATTTTTTATTTCGAAAACTAAAAGTAATGTGTAATTGTTGTTAAATTATTTTTATTTCGAAAACTTAAAGAAATATGTAATTGCCTACGACTGCTTTGTCATCGTCATAACTTTCAATGACTTTCAATTCGTATTTTATTATTGATTATTCAACTGATAATAAAAAATATGTTTCTCAAAATTGTGTTTGCAATGTAGTAATTACCTGGTGATGTTTGCATCCAAACATTTAAAATTTCAGCTACCGTGTAATTAGAAACGGTCACTCAACATTGTATCTGGATGATTTGTTGAAACAAATGCTCATATATCTTGCGTTCTCTTTGAATTGGTGTCATGGAAAATATTTGAATGATGGAATTAACAAAATATATCTCAATCCTCAAATATTTTCCTAATCCTGAAACAAAAGGGCCATGGTGGCACTGTGTCGCTCACCAGAGTAGTATTGACGTTAGGCAAGGGTTGTAAACGTTGTTTTGTGAAACGATATTGTTGTTGTTTCTAAAGATATATATAAAATATGGGATATAAGTAGTTTTTGTTTTTGTGTGTGTGTGTGAATGGGTTTAAAAAAGACATGTGTTACCCTTTGCGACACAGCTTTGATAAAAGTATTATGAGGACAATAAATTAATCAATAAAAGAAAATAACAGTACACTTTTCTAAAAAACGTTGTCCAGCATTGAGATCATGAGATAAACACCACGGCATCTTTGAATGTTATAGGGGATGAGGATGAGGAGGAGGAGGATGATTATGATGATGATGATGATGATCATCATCATCATCATCATCATCATTATCATCAACACCTTGAACATCATCATCACCATCCTCCTCCTCCTCCTCCTCCTCATCATCATCATCAACCTCATCATCATCATCATCAATGTCATTATCATCATCATCATCATCATCATCATCATCATCATCATCATCATCATCATCATCATCATCATCATCATCATCACCATCATCATCATCATCAATAACATCATCCTCATCAACACCATAATTATCATCCTCATCAATACCATAATTATCATCCTCATCAATACCATAATTATCATCCTCATCAATACCATAATTATTATCATAATGAGCAGCAGCAGCAGCATCAAAATCATTATAACAGCATTGTGCACCAACATCCTCTTTACATCTAGAGTGTTACAATGGTTTTAAAATATTCAAATTAGGAAAACTGCCACTCCCATGGAGGCAATGTTTCTCAACAAACCGTAACCCTCTTGGAATAAAGCCGAGCTATCATAAGAACTAATCTTCGAACCAAGTTCCATGAAGATTAGACTATAAATGGGACTTAAAGAGTGTTAACAAGGTTTCACTATAGCCATATATTGAGAACCTCCCCATCCCCTGGCGGCCATGTTTTTCAACGGACCTGGACAATTTTCACATTCAGCCGACATATCATAAGTACACATGTTCTGACTAAGTTCATGCAGATTGGAATATTAAGTGTAAACAAGGTTTCACTATAGACCGTCCCAGAATCGATAAATTGACCGCCGCCATATTGTCAGTCACGTGACTGACCGCCATAATACTAATGCCATCTTCTGCGAGCTTGAGATTTTAAAAGCCAGAGACGTAGAAAATACCCGCTTCGCCGATGTCGGATAAATAAATTACTTAATTATTTTTAGGCGATTATCACATTATTGTTGTTAAAATCATTGATTGAAGTTGAGATTGATTGTAACAAATAAATTATTTTAAATGCTTTCGTGTATTTGTTTTATTGTGTGTGTAAACAAGTGGTAATCATCGGCTAAAATTTGCCGGTTCAGTCGCTCAATTTTTGGTAAGACTTTTTACTTTTAACTTGTTACAAACAATTCACTCATGTATTGTCGTGTTGATTTTAATAGCCGCAACATCAAGCAGATTATATTTTAATTAATACTTATAAAAGATTCTCGCGCAATAAATTACCGCTAATTGTTTGGAATTTGTATCAATTGGTAAAACTCTATATTCTAAAATCATAAAATATTGTATTAAGTATGATTTTTTTGATACACCTTCCATTTTTTCTTGTTCTAACTGAAATCAGAGACAAGAGCACCGCCTTGCGGGTGCAGACCGCTCATCTATTTTCTTTTTAAAGATGAAGGGACTCTCATTTTCAATCACAAAGGAGGGAGGGGTGGAGTGATGAGGGGTGCATTGTGTGGGGGTGTGGACATTTATTACATTAGCTTCCAAAAATGCGGAAAAAAGGAATAAAATATAAAAAATTTGGGGGAGGGGGGTTGTGGTGGTAATTTGGGAGATGATCTTAAAAAAAAAAAAAAAAAAAAAATTTAGGGGGGGGGGGGGGGGATTCGGGTGGGACATAAAATAATCAAAATAAATAGTTTTGTTTTATAACCGTTTCAAAAAAAAAAATTGGGGAGGGGGTGGGGTCGGGGGTATAGTGTGAGGCTGTGGTGGTCATTTGTGAGATGATCTTAAAAAAAAAAAAAAAAATAGGGGGGTAATTCGGGGGGGGGGGGGGGGGGGGGAATAAGGTGGGCACGGGCGATGATTTGGGTGGAGTCTATTGTGGTATGTCAGGTAAGAGTAGTTTTGTCAAAGTATCAATCAAATCTAATCATAAATAAAGAAGTTATGTCAATTTTAGCAAAATTTAATAAT
This sequence comes from Dreissena polymorpha, assembly GCF_020536995.1. Classification (NCBI taxonomy): domain Eukaryota; kingdom Metazoa; phylum Mollusca; class Bivalvia; order Myida; family Dreissenidae; genus Dreissena; species Dreissena polymorpha. The sequence continues at coordinate 203,245,509 of NC_068355.1, forward strand.
TTGACCTTGACAGTCAAGGTCATTCAAAGGTCAAGGTAAAATTCAACTTGCCAGGTACAGTAACCTCATGATAGCATGAAAGCATTTGAAGTTTGAAAGCAATAGCCTTGATACTTAAGAAGTAAAGTGGATCAAAACACAAAATTTAACCATATATTCAAAGTTACTAAGTCAAAAAAGGGCCATAATTCCGTAAAAATGACATCCAAAGTTATGCAACTTGTCCTTTTACTGTACCCTTATGATAGTTTGCGAGTGTTCCAAGTATGAAAGCAATATCTATGATACTTTAGGGGTAAAGTGGACCAAAACACAAAACTTAACCAAACTTTCAATTTTCTAAGTATAAAGGGCCCATAATTCCGTCCAAATGCCAGTCAGAGTTACATAACTTTGCCTGCACAGTCCCCTTACGATAGTTAATAAGTGTTGCAAGTATGAAAGCAATAGCTTTGATACTGTAGGAATAAAGTGGACCTAAACACAAAACATAACCAAATTTTCAATTTTCTAAGTATAACAAGAGTGCCAAACTGTCACAAGATACGCCCGTTTTAAGACTTTGGACAACTTGATAACTTTACCATGACCCATATTTGAACTTGACCTACATATCATCTAGACACAACTTCTGACCAAAGTTGGTGAAGATCTGATGAAAACTACTTCAATTAGAGAGCAGACACCATGCTAAATGCTTGAAATGCACTACGGGACCTCGGGACCTAGTTTTTAACCTGGCAAGACCCATATTTGAACTTGACCTACATGTAGATATTGTCTAGACACAACTTCTGACCAAAGTTGGTGAAGATTGGATGAAAACTACTTCAATTAGAGAGCACTTGCTAAATGCTTGAAATGGTTTAAGTGACCCTGTGACCTAGTTTTTGACCTGGAATGACCCATATTCCAACTTGACCTAAATACTGTCTAGATACAACTTCTGACCAAGTTTGGTGAAGATTGGATGAAAACTACTTCAATTAGAGAGTGGACACCATGCTAAATGCTTGAAATGCACTAAGTGACCCTGTGACCTAGTTTTTGACCCAGCATGACCCATATTCGAACTTGACCTAGATATTGTCTAGATACAACTTCTGACCAAGTTTGGTGAAGATCGGATGAATACAATTTGAATTAGAGTCCGGACAAAGTGGCGCCGTTGAAAATGCACTAATTGACCCTATGACCTAGTTTTTGACCCGGCATGACCCATATTCGAACTTGGCCTATATATCAACTAGATGCAACTGCTGACCAAGTTTGGTGAAGATCGGATGAATACAATTTGAAATAGAGTCCGGACAAAGTGGCCCCTTTGAAAATGCACTTATTGACCCTATGACCTAGTTTTTGACCCGGCATGACCCATATTCGAACTTGGCCTAGATATCAACTAGATGCAACTGCTGACCAAGTTTGGTGAAGATCGGATGAATACAATTTGAATTAGAGTCCGGACAAAGTGATGCCTTCCGCCCGCCGCCCGCCGCCCGCCGCCCGCCCGCCCGCCCGCCGCCAAGGGGTTTCACATAATACGTCCCGTATTTATACGGGCGTATAAAAAGGGCACATAATTCTGTCAAAATGCCAGTCAGAGTTACATTACTTTGCCTGCACAGTCCCCTTATGATAGTTAGTAAGTGTTGCAAGTATGAAAGCAATAGCTTTGATACTTAAGGAATAAAATGGACCTAAACACAAAACTTAACCAAAATTTTCAATTTTTTAAGTATAAAAAGGGCACATAATTCTGTCAAAATGCACGCCAGAGTTATCTTACTTTGCCTGCCCAGTCCCCTCATGAAAGTAAGTAAGTGTACCAAGTTTGAATGCAATGGCATTGATACTTTCTGAAAAAAGTGGACCTAAACAAAAAACTTAACCAAAATTTTCAATTTTCTAACTATAAAAAGGGCACATAATTCAGTCAAAATGCACGCCTAGAGTTATCTAACTTTGCCTACCCAGTCCCCTCATGATAGTTAGTAAGTGTACCAAGTTTGAATGCAATAGCATTGATACTTTCTGAGAAAAGTGGACCGAAACGCAAAACTTAACCAGACGCCGACGCAGACGCCGACGCCCACGCCAAGGTGATGACAATAGCTCATAATTAAAAAAAAATAAAAAAATGAGCTAATAAAAAAATGGTTGTTTGAATTTAAATTGAATTTTGTGAGCTGGAATTATGTCACGTAAAAAACGAACTTTTTATCATGAGAGAGTGATATTGATCTTGACGATCTTTAAGGTGATTATATGGAAGATGAAGGGAATGTGAATATATATAGTTGAATAAATTTTCGTCTTTGGAATAATTTAACATCTATTAAGCTAAACATCAAAAAAAAAATTGTATATGTATTTGCACTAACGCAAAACATATGGATAACGACACTTGCGCTAGTGTGATAAACAAATGGGTGATAGAAAGTGTAAGGGTGCATTGAAAATAAACGTACTACAAAGCCATATTAAAAGCGCAGTGCATGACGGTATTTACAGTACAGCTCACGCAAAAACCAACAAAATCCGCGGCTATGCCGCGGACACATTCTTTTGTTTTCGAAGTTACTCCGCATCCACAACGAGTAATCCCTCGGCATCATGCCGAGGCACTCCGCGATAATTCGCGGAGTTACGCAGCGTTTGTTCCTGCCACGGCATCGATCCGCGGCATCACGTCGCGTCTTAACAAGCGGAGGTTCACAGAGAAAAAAAATAATTGATTTTATACTATAACAAATATGAAATAATTTTTAAATAAACGATTATTAGAAACAGATACAAATAATACGTTGATATGTTTACTTCTGCGTGATTGTGTAAACCTTTCGTCAGCTTCTCTGCATACGGAACTTCATACAAAATGATTGTGTAGGTCCTTATAACCATATCAATGAACCTTACACAGTTTAATCCCATACATGATATCGGAAACAAGACTTGCTTTTAACATCGAAAACAAAATATTGATTTTCATAAGATTTGCGAAAATACATATGCGAACGAAACAACTATACACATAGAAAACAAATATAAATAATGTTGACAATTTTAATAAAAACATATGTTCGTTTATATTTAAAAATGATTACTTTCACTTCATCCCAATTTTCAGAATTGGACATTTACATGTGGCATCTACATTTAAATTTTTACATTGCATCAGGTGATATACGCCTGTTAGCCGAGAATACCGCCGTCTCGATAAGTCTGCCATTAAATAAAACAATCGCATGTACAATTCGTTTGATGGAAAATGCAAAACGTTTGTCTTAACAAACTGTTCAGCAATATTAACAGAATTTGCTTCTAAAAATGGTTGTAATAAACGGAATTATCGGGAAATATATAGAAACATTAAACGCGGCATAAATGTGACTACATAAATAATATTGTGACGCAAAACAGTATCATTATTGTGACAATTAAATACACTTGTTAATATGCAGTTCTCTTAGAATTTGCGCAAAAATAAAGATGACTTGTGTAATATCACGTTACCCGCCTGGAAAGCGTGAGCATTTTCATTGTAATTTAAATAATGGAATTTTATAAACGCCTCATGCACTGTTCCAAACGCTCCAAAACATGTAATAATTATGTAGGGAAGTGTTCGTGGCCCCCGATTTAGAGCGTGGAGTTTAGACGATATTCAAAACCGGTAATCAATATATATAATTTGTATTGATGAATGCTAACGATGTTTTATACATAACATAACTTTCCTTTCACAACTTTGATATCTTGCATTACCATTACTAATTTTGTGAATATAAAAGGATGAATAAAATACTAGTGTTGTGTTTTTTTAATTTCCACACACATTCCCATTACATTTTTCGAGCGAATTTTTTATTTCGCCAGTTAAGAAAGAAATACGTTTGCTATCCAGGAAAATAACAACAAAGTTTTGCATTTATAATACTTATATTTTTTTCAACAATCAACACATATAAAATAAATACACTCATAGCCATGCTTTCTTTTCATTCGGCATATGGAAGAAAATAATGTTGGTTTAAAGTCAAGTACTGCTTTCTGAAATAAAAAAACAACATTTAACAAGAAAAATACGTGTCAAAATAAAACGTTTCTTTCAATTAGGTGTTGAAGGACCTAATTGAAGGTGATTTTTTTTTTTTTTTTGTCGGCATTTTGTTTCATTTCAGATTCCATGCAGTTTTCAGATCATAATCTCTGTGCTTTATTACTCGAACTCGTTAGTTTCTGAACACGCGTGCTACTGAAAATAGCCATCGGAATTGCGTTTTATGGCCCAAACAAGCACAAAGTGTGTAAAACCCGTGTTTCTTATCCCTAAATGTTAGATAAGCACGTGCGCTATTCATTATTATGATGGTCAGTTTAAAAGGCATATTGAAGACCGCCGACTGCGTCTTTGTTTTATTGCGCAATCAAGCACCGATAATCCAATATCCTGACACAAACTTTAGATAAGCACGTGTTGTTTGTAAAAACAGTGATTGTACATGTCAGTAAACATATCGAAGTAATTCTCATATATGATCTCGGAAACGGGACTTGGTTTAAAAATGTACGATATAATGGAATCAAACAACAATAAGAATGAAATCGATTTACACCGCATATTATGTCCCTATGGAATGTGTTTATTTTCGCGGCAATTCATTTTTAACGAGTTATTAATACGTTTTTGGAAAATGTCTATATTAAATACGGTTTGAGAATGGCAGTTATTTTAGAACATTACGAAATGCGCACACATCCGGGAACGTGATTTACGCATGTTCCAATGATAAACCCTCGTCTTTATTGGACGTCAATTGCATCATAACTTTAAATAGCAACATTACCGGATGTTTACTCGACAATTTAGAAAAATGGTGATCGCATGTGTACACGCAATTCTGTTACACTCAAAACGTCATTGTAAGCATTTAAATAGCATTCAAATTTATTCGTGCCTCGAAAAAACGCGTATATATCAGGTAATACATAGGGTAGTAGAAATGCGTAGATATCAGGTAATCGATAGAGGCATAGAAACGTGTATTTGACAGGGAATCGGTCGTAAAAACGCGTACCTGTCAAGGAAAGGGATAATAGTTAATAAGATTGTCCACCGAGTGACTCGGCATCATCAAAAAATTCCTCGGCATCATGCCGAGGCGTGTCGCGGAGGCGAGATGCGGAGTGCCTCGGCGGACAGACGCGGTTACTCGGCGACCAGCTGGTCGATTCCGAGTCGACTCCGCAAACGAATGATGGCGTCAAACTCCGTGGATCGCGGAATATGCTTGTTTTGCGTGAGCTGTACTGTACATGTAGTTTTAAAAGGGGTTTATACAGAGAATGACGCTATTAACATAAAACTTCACATGATGCAAATTAAACTGTGTATTCATGTATATTGAAAACTCGTTACTAGTGATTACGAGTGACAAATATCTAACAATCTTCATACAGAATGACGTAGTTTTAATTAACTGATACCCGCTAAATACGTAATATGTTTTTACGTAAATTTAATAATTATTAAATACTTCTTTTTCATAAATTAAACGGGCTAGTATCTTTTGGGTGTACAATTTCTGATATTCTATATTGGACATAACTTTTAATTTGTACAATATTAAACATATCTAATGTACGCAACTGTTAAGTATGTCGGAGGTAAATTATTCAACCAAATGACTGCTTATATACTAATAGAAAGGGACGACATGGTGGCATCATCAATTGTGTTTAATGACCAGACTGTCATCTGCCACCCAGTGTGGTTTATGACACCATGTTGTTAGTCAAGTCTAGATAATATCTGATCAAAACGAGATAATCGGTTTATGCAGAACATATGGGCAATTAAACACTGGAATGCAAAGGCTTAAACGATTGTAAGATTGATGCAAATAATCAAATGGTAAATATTGCATTTAATTTAAAGGGATATTTTCACGGTTTGGTAAATTGAAAGATTGCTGATATAATGCATAAAATACTCTAACCAAGTATGCTTGGCAGAATAGGCGAGCGGGCTAATGCGTTTTTACTCCAGGTTACTCCAGGACTCCGGGGGTTACTGGTTCGAGTCCAGCTGCGGCTACTTTTTTCTCCTATTTTCAATTTTATTCTTGATTTTTTTTTACTGGAGCTTTTAAGATCCAATGTTTACATTTATCAATATAAAGCATTTAATGACTTATTTCAAAACATGCCAAAAACTGTGAAAAGGCCCCTTCAATTAAATGTTTTTAATGTGTCAACTTGTTTTTTTTCCTAGACAAATACCTACAAAAATGCATGTTTTTCAAACATTTTTCGGTTATAACACTAGCTTAACATCTCCCTTAGCAAAAAAACTTTATTTCATAGAATTTGCATGACAAACAAAACGTTTTACAGAAAGAAAGAAATGCATCCGTTGAATAATGGGTGCTCTCTTATATATGTTACCGGTTGTGAGGCAGTAGTGTAATGGCGGACGCGGAGAGATTCAGGGGAGATAATTGGGTATGACTAAATTCTGGAACGGTCTATAGCCATAAACGGAAAACTACCCGCCCCTGGTGGCTATGATTCTCAACGGACAGGAACCCAGATAAGCTTCCATAAGAACACATGTTGTGACCAATTTTAATGAAGATATGACTATGCATGTGAGTTTAAAAAAGGTGTTATTATATCTATATTATGAATACTTCCCCACTACTTGGTGGCCATTTTTTTCAACGGACCAGAACCATTTTCAAACACAACCGAGCTATAATTGAGAAAAATGTAAGGACCACGTTTGATAAATATTGGAATATAAATATGACTTCTAGAGGATTAACAAAGTTTTACTATAGCCATATTAGCAAAACTTCCCCACCTCTGGCAGCCATGCTTTAAAAAAAAAAACGTAACCATTTTAGAACTCAGCCGAAATATCATTAGAACACATGTTCTGACCAAGTTTCATTAAGGTTGGACTAAAAATAAGACTGATAGAGTGTTTACAAGGTTTTACCATAGCCATTTAACGATATCTGCACCGCCCTCTGGCGACCATGTTTGTCAACTGACCATTTTCAAACTCAGCTGATATAGTATTGCTACAAATGTTCTCGCAAAGTTTCATGAAGATTAGTCAATAAATGTGTCTTCAAGAGAGTTAACTTTTTTTTATTTTACCTAGTGATCTAGTTTTTTACCTCACATGACCTAGTTTTGAACTAGACTAAGATATCATTGGGAAAAATCATCTAACTAAGTGTCATGAGTGGTAACAAGGCAAAATGTTTACGACGGACAAAACGTGATCCCAAAAGCTCACCATTAACACGTTGTGGTCAGGTTCGCTAAATAACATCACTTTCACGAAAACATCAAAACTGTATGATAGGGATAATTATGTTTTAAAATATTGGCTATTAAATTGTGGATTCCCACAAAGTATAAGGATAAAACTGTAATTTAAGTAACATTTAAAGAAGTGTGGCAATCTGTCAGACAAGAAGCTCATTTTAATGTTTGCGTTAATTCAACAAATGTTAGAGAATTTCTGATCTATGAATCAGAGGTGCTTCATAAGTGAGGCTAGCTGACTGGATGTCATGCCAACAATGTATTTTTCCAAAATAATGATGATTCAAATAATTTGAGTTAGAAAACAGACACAGGTAATCTGGTTAGGTGTATATCATGCAAGAGAAATAACTCGTAAGTGCATTATACCCACTGATAAATCAACAAGTAATATTCGTCATTTCGATTGATGTGACCAATCAGAGCACATACTTTTTAGGATTTACGCAATATTTTTCGACATAAATGACGATTCCGCCATGAGCATCAAGCTTCGCATAAGTAGAAACGAGCGATTGGCCGCTGTCGATTGCCAGTCTCTTAGACAACACCATGTTTACTATCAGAAATAGGCATATCTAAAGAAAACAAAACTATTTTTAGAAATTGATCCGTCCACCCCAGTACAATTGATGGACCTAAAATGAGCATTTCTGATGTATGCTTAATTGTATTCGTGGGATTGTGTCTTTTTCAAATGTTTGTTCTATGTTTTTCCATGTTCATTCTTTCCAATAAAATGTAAAACATATTTAACTATCAGTTAATCTACGCTACAGTGTTGGCACTAGAACGTATAGGTCAGAACGCCCAGTACCTCATTACTGGTACACTTCATTCACGAAATATCAATGGACTCTAAACAAAGAGCTTTCAAACCCGCTCACACTTATAAGCCAGTATATTTAAAACAGGCTTAGCAGGCTATACGAACCTTTTGTTTGGACTGTGATTATTTGAGAAAAGGGGATTAACATATGCGTAACAACTCTTTGCCAATTTATTTCTGAAATTTGAGATTATTTTTTAGGGGGGGGGGGGGGGGGGGGGGAAATTTGGATCGTTTTATTTTGAAATAAGGAAAAATGGTCTCATTAGGAATGGTGGTGCTTTACTGAACACACTTGATATAGAGGCCAAGCGCTAAACTCTACTGCAGTAGAATGGTGCTGTTTTACTGAACAAACTTGATATAGAGGCCAAGCGCTAAACTCTACTGCAGTAGAATGGTGCTGTTTTACTGAACACACTTGATATAGAGGCCAAGCGCTAAACTCTACTGCGGTAGAATGGTGCTGTTTTACTGAACACACTTGATATAGAGGCCAAGCGCTAAACTCTACTGCAGTAGAATGGTGCTGTTTTACTGAACAAACTTGATATAGAGGCCAAGCGCTAAACTCTACTGCAGTAGAATGGTGCTGTTTTACTGAACACACTTGATATAGAGGCCAAGCGCTAAACTCTACTGCAGTAGAATGGTGCTGTTTTACTGAACACACTTGATATAGAGGCCAAGCGCTAAACTCTACTGCAGTAGAATGGTGCTGTTTTACTGAACAAACTTGATATAGAGGCCAAGCGCTAAACTCTACTGCAGTAGACAGCCTGAGCTGAGCGGTGACTTGATACGTTGGAAAGTGTGTATCGTTGGCAGACAACTCTTGCAATGAAAGGGCAGACAACACAAGAAACCACAGGCCCAAAACGCCCCACAAGCCTCACATACCCCGACCCCAAATGATGATTCCTGTTTGCACTTAAGACGCGTGCCTACGGCATTAATTTGCATTGCATTTCAGCCACATTACTACTCAATATTCGTAAAATATTTTGTAAATTAAATTTACCCATAACAAAATGTGGTATGTTAACACAGATTTAACAAGATACCAAAACATGTTGTTATGTTTTGTTTTACAATATATTCCATGTGAATTTTTCCGCGACGACACCCGAACAGTTACGAGCAAATGTGAGTTTGGCTTCGGGCAGCTTCGGAATCACCACATAGTCCTCCTGAGCTGACAGTATTATATTTAAGAATCATACACCCACATAAACTTCATGACATAAAGTTGTTTTAATATAATGGATTGCCTATTTTAATGTGATCATTTTTTGGGATCATAATAATGTGATGCTCTGCATTATCGATCAATACTGTTTTCAAGACTTTCGCAAACAATATTCAGTTACACATTTCTAAAATTCTGAGCAAAAAAAAGATGCTCTTATATAGTATATATTCAGCTGTTGTTGTTTTTGTCAAATGTTGGGCAAAACATTCTGCCCCAATAACAAATTTTTAGTTTTTTATTCTCAAAAGACTGACTTAAATGTTCAATTAAAGACACATTATTTAAAAAACAAATCCATCAATAAATAGCAAATTTATAGTAAAGACAAGAAGTTTCACACAAGCACAGACATAGTGACTGCTTTATGATGCCTTCTTTAAAGAAGGACATATGTATCTATGAAATATATGAAGGTACATACCAATGAAATTTTTAAAATAAATACCGGTGCAGCCAAAGTTAAAATAAAGCAAAACACATTTCAGAAAGGTAATATTTTAGAGAAATGTCAAGGGCCTGTTTATGTTGATCAACAATCAATGTCTGTAACAGAAGAAAGACGCCTGTTCAAAAAGATGACTCTGCGTTTACATTTGTCATCTTAAAATTGAAAATTATTCTCTATGGCACGAATATGTTAATTAATAATTGTCATGTTACAAAGATGCTATATTATAGTATTAATGTATGTATATGCTTAATTGTTTAAACTAATGACATCAGTTCAAAACCATTGCCTGAGTATTATGTTTATTTAAATCATATTTGATTAACACTTAGTATGGGCATAGCAGCCCTATCTTTATTACTGCTTTACATATTTTCTCTATAATCTACTCATACACTTTGATATGTATAAGAACATTTTTATTCAAACAATACTGAGATTCAGTAGAATGTGACAGTTATGATTGTTTCTTTGTAAAGCAAACACGTTGGTTTATAACAAAACACCACATCTGTAAACTGTCTTGTACTATTTAGTATAATCAGATCTTGCTGTTGCGTTCCAGCGCGTTGATGTTGCAAAGCAGCCACCAGTAAGATGAACTTCGGAGTTTTACTTTGAAGTACATGTATATCCCTCGAAAAGGGACGTTCTTGGTACTCTACCAATACGACTGTCCGGTAAGCGTGGTGATGCGCCCACACGCACGTTCTCACTTACGCTACTATGGTTTAATACCCGCTCCTTGAAAACGTGTGTTTGGTTGGTGGTCAACATTAAATGCACTTAAAGATAAAATAAAAAATGAGAACTGGTAGCTTAAATTACAGCTGAAATTAAAAATTTGAATGTCGTTTGTGTTGTGTAAATTCAGTGGGATAACAATAAACTGAAAACGAGTGTTTCAAGCAGTACCGGTAAAAGCCAACGTCCAATAAGCGTAATTATATTAGGCCAAGGGCCCAATATCGAAACCCTCCCCCCCTAGCGGGATTTTGGCACACCTATATTTTCTTGAAGCTTAGGGTATATGTTAACACATTCCGGTTGTTGGATGATAAAGTAGCGCTGGATAAGGAAATGGCGGGGGTGTTTCCATGGTAACCACCGATATTTTTAATGTTTAGCATAGTTGTGTTTAAGATTCAAAACCATTGATTATTTTGGTTATAGCACCTCAAAAACAGGTCTGAAATATTATCAATGTATTTATTATTTATAAGGTAAAAAATAAATTTGATTATCTCATTTGCATATTCATGAATATTAATTAGATTATACAAAAATAGGGTTAAAATGCAGAAATATGCCATTATATAGCATATAAAAACCCTTTTTGTTGTCCTTTTTTATGTTGAAATCGTTGAACTAACAATTTGATGTTTGTAAACTATTTATTTATCAAGATACCACTTAAAAGATGCAAAATATTGCTTAACTACAACAAAAAATGTGGGTGTGGTTGAACCCAACACATAAAAACGATATGTTATGAATTATCAATAATCTAATATCATGTAATATGGCGTTGCATTGCAATTAAGGTCTCTAAGACAGACATACAATTGTCAATACATGCACATAACACACACGTTTTAATATGAATAGCTCGAACTACACACTTTAAGTAAATGTTAATGTTTGTTATCCTTGGTTTTGCAAATAAGAGCATAAGCATAGTAGGTATGGCATTGAATTGGTCAGTATTCAATCATAAATTGCAGGGGTTGTGTATCGAACGTTTATCAATCACTGTCATCATCAAAGATCATATCTATGTAGTTGTCAAACTCAACATCGTCATCAATGTCTGAGCCTTTGTCTTCATCATCCGAATTCTGACTGTCTTCATCATCTGGGATCGCAGACAGAATGTCTAACAATTCTGGTGGCAGAATGTTACCCTCCGTCCAATGAAACGTCAGGTTTTCGTTTTCGTCTTTTGTCCAGCCATTGCCGATGGGACCTGGTGTAGTAGCATATGGTACAAGGGCCGCTTTCCATATCAACGACTGATAATTCGCACGAACAATGTGCATTTTCAATGACGAGCGGCATGGTGGTAAAAGACTTAGATCGATTCCATCTGTGTTGGTCAACACATTTGACGACTTCGGCTGGAACTTTTGTCGAAAACAATCAACGCGAAGCTTGTTGATGTCGTCATAATCAGGTTTGTTTGGATGGTACAATTTACATACAAATTGTTCTAGAAGATTGACATCAGTCTCTTTCATGTCTACCTCAGCTCCCATTCTACAAAACACTGGTAGGAAGTTTTCACTCTGTTCTAAGAGCTTCATGGGCTTAATCTTACCTTGGCGAACGAAAGCGCTGGTTGTGTCGCAACCTGTAAACGCATGCAGGCCTAGAAGTGCCTTAGACTGTTCTGCCCCACAGTTTTGTATGATGTCATTGACTCGAATTAGGCGTCTTTTGTTCCCTACTCCAGTATCAAACATGACTTGAATGGCATCTAATTGCTGGACATATGTGAGCAACAGAACTAAAACATCTGTGTCTGGGGATCGCACTATGATTGTTTTATTACTGTATTCCTCAGCGGCATGTTTCAGGTGAAGCATAATCCTGGTATCAGCCTCCTCCTGTGACGAGTACAGCTCATGGACTTGGACAGCATTTGTCTTCACACCGTCTTCACTGGATAAGCATATACACTTTTCACCACTTACAAAGAAAATTCTTCGTCTTTGGAGTGTTGGTGCGTACTTGTCTTTACTTCCTTCTGTAAGGAGCAGTTCAATCAACTGAGTTTTGTTTTCACTGTTGCACATGAATCCTTTCCAATCTCGGGGTAATTTTGTTTTACTTCCTTTTATCAGGAATGTGTCTGAAGCCCCTCTTCGTGTTCTCTCTGTTGACTTGATTGAATCTTCTTTATATGTGTCAGTTACAAAATCAACCCGTTCACATTTTGGAAGGCTCTCGAAGACTTTCTTTGCTAATTCCTCAAATGTTCCTGGCAACCCTGTCATTGCTTGAAGCATGGCATTCCCGTCGAAGATGTAGATCACTTGATTGGAAGCTGGTCGTTCCGGATGGTCAACCCCAGCTTCTAAGCGATGCATCAATTTCGCTTTATCTGTTTTCACAGGACAACCATCTGCCGTGGCTAGTGCCCAGGGAACCGGTCCAAGGGGATAACTGAGGGTTTTGTCTAAGCTAATGTCATGTTGTTCCGAGAGCATTACTAGCTGTCCGAAGAGATTCCGCTCTGCTTTGATCTCAACTACTTTCTTCTGAGACGTCGTCAGTTTCTTCCGTTTCTTTTTGTCATCAAAGGTTTTCAATTTCTGTTTACGCAGTGGTGTATAGAAACTGATTGTTTTTTCTACCAAGCGCTCATTCACAAACTTCGTATGTGCTTGCTGACCAATCTTGTTAGCCTCCAGTATATCCTGTTCAGATTCTTTTTCCAGCGGTGAACCTGATGATATACAATACAGTGCATCTTTATTGTCAACACAGAAGGGATTAACAAAGTTTTCAATCGATGTCAAAACCTTTTGTACGTCTCTCTCAGATGCAGTTTTGTTTGCTTGCCTATTATCCTTGTGTCTGTCGACATCTGTGGTTGACATCTCGGCAAGTTCATATGTCGCCTCTACATAGCTAGCACGAAGATGTCTCGTCATGCACCATCTGTGGTATGCTGCAAAGTTTCTGCTAAATCCTATGATTCCTCCTCTTGATTTGGCATGTCGGTTTATAGTCTGTTCGATTGTGATGTCCACGGCGTTCCTTGTACCCGGGATGTCTGACCTGCTGACACTGAATCCATTCTGTTTGAGAAGGTCTCTTGCCCCTGGATGCGTTGACTCTAAATTTATCAATGTCAAATGGTACACTGACAGGTACTTCACATAATTCTGGTGATCATACGCAAAGAACAGTGGGCACATCTTTTGGATACATGTAACGTAAAGGTCGAGATCATTCTCCTTTGTTGCACGCAGGAAGGTGAGGATGAGCCATACTTTGTCAATGTAGTCGATCCAGAACTGGGCTGTTTTGCCTAGATGACCTTGTCTCACATTATCTTTGAATTCCAGATATTTCTGGTAGAATTGTACAAAATCGACATATGTGAGCATTTCAGCGAGTTTGTCATGATCTGGACATTCGGCTAATTGTTGCATACTCGCTATCGCTGTCTCGTAAAGCTGATAATCACCATCAACGAAAGAACGTGCAACAAATTCCACAAACAGGAGCCTTTCCAAAGCCTCTAAGGTCAACTTATGGACTCTCATTGCTCTGTTGTAGTGTTTCCCATTCAAAACTTGTTCCAAAGAACCACTAGCACAGATACCCGATTCAATAACTATTTCTGAGAATCCACTGCCTCGTAAACGTTTCCCAAGAGCCCCAAGATATGAAGCAAGTGTGTGAAAAGCACCCAGGTGAATAATTGTCTCTTTATACATTGCAGGGTTCTGCCATGTGATAGAGTATGCTTTCTTGGCCACAGCTAAATCAAATGTCACAAATGTATACTTCTGACCAACGACCTCGGATACTTTTTGTGATTCCTGGAGCACTTTCTGCACTGTAGCATTTTCTGTCATAGGAGCATTCACGGGAGGCAGGTATTCAACAACGGACTGTCTCAAATGTTCCGTTCCTGTGGTTAATGACACCCATCCAGACCAGCTAGGCACTAACTGTTTGTCATGAAGTAAAATTTTCCTACACATGAACCAAGCAAAGTCTGACGCTGATGCTAGTTCGACTGTCTCGCATTCACCAACTGCAATACTTGATGTGTTGATAACTGGTTCAGCCTTGTTGGACAGAAAACATTCTGGGATATTTTCTGGTTGATAATCCACTGATCTAGTTCGTGTTATCTTGGCAGGTTGCGTCAAGGATTCACTTGGATCATCTGCAACTTCGTCGTCTGCTTTCTCTTGAATGACAATCCCATGTGCAGTGTGAAGTAGTTCCAGATCCGGATGGAGTCTCCTCATTCAGGTCGAAGTTATCCCAGCATAAATGGGTAATAATATTGTTAGTTGGTGATATCGGTGCTGGGATACTATTCTCCCTTCCAACAGTGCTGTTGCACATGGCCGTTTCTAATTCTAGTATTTGGGAGTAGGATTGACAATGTCCAAAATGATTCATGAGAGTTAGAATCTCAGCACTACCCGTCATATGCCGCAAAGTCATTCCAAGCAAAAGATGTTTTGGCAATTTGAGTCTTCCATTGGTGACTGCGTGACAAAGGTCTTGTCCAAACGAATTAACAAGTCTCTGGGTCTTATTCGACACAGTCGAGTCATTTTTACCACACAAAAGCACCGTAAGAAAATGTTCCAATAAACAAGGCATGTTTTTTGACATTGACAATAAGTTTGATGCCCTTGGTGGCCATTCACTGAATGATTGTCCCTCCTTAAAGTCCAATATATTGCGTCTAAGCATCATGGCGCAATCTTCAACAACACGTTCATCGGATGCTGCCAATTCGAATGCTGTCTCTACAGCCTGACCTTTTAAGATGTTGCTAGAGTAGACAAGCTCACTCCTATAATTTGGTTGCCAAAACTGAATTTGACCTTGAAATTCTCGTAGCAGTTTATTCTTTAGTTTATCAGTTTTGTATGATGGGTTATAGAACTCCGGGCTGTTATCCATCATGAACTGCAAGTACTTTTCGCGTAACATCGTCATACGCATTACATTTCCGCCTTTAACAATAGATTGCTTTACGTAATCACATATGTACGTAAAAGCATTAGCATGAGCTTTGGTGAGACCGTCGTCAATAGCACTTTCCTCTAAGCTTTCCCGTGCTCTGGTGTACGCTTTCCTGCAAGTCGAATGGTAGCATACCTCTTTTGCGATGAGATCTACATTTCTGATTTTACATAATAAATTCTCATCACGCTTTCGATCAGCAGCATCCTTTATACTATTTTCAGCTGTAGCAGTGAGACATTTAGTAAGCTGTTCTTCCTTTCCTTTGATCGACTTGCGTACTTTTCCACAAAATATACACTCGTATGGAAAGAGTGTTGATTTTTCGGATACTCTAGACCGTTTTGATGCACTAGGATACTGAATTTTGGATTCATCGCAGGATTTCCTCTTGAGATAGCTAGATGAATTTGTAAAGCTTTGGTAACACCATCTATGTACGCCATGAATATCTTGATTAACCTTTTCAGGAACTAAAGAACAAATGTCATCTAGGCGAATGAGTTCATCATCTGAAGCCTGTCTTTCAGTCACAACACTCTTAATCTTTTCAAATGTTTTGTCAGTCAAAGGTTTAATAGTGGTGTCAGATTTGTTTTGTCTAAAGTGTATAATGCATATCTTTTCGCCAACATTTTTAGCTGATCCTGATTTTCTCTTGCTTGATCTTTTAATTCTAACTGGACGTTCCTTGCCCATGGTATCTGGTTCTTGTAGCCTGAAAACATACAATAACGTGTACACTCATAATCTGGTAAAGAAAGAACACAGGTTAATCAATTATAATCTTTTAACATCACATAATCTACAACAATTGAAATCATATACATTTTGTTGGGTTTTGGCAGTATACCATAATATGTCTTCTGAAATATGACCCAAATGTGTTTCCATAGTTTTTTTTATAATGAATACTTAGCTTCATATTAACAGATTGTGATAATTTTTTATACACTTACATGAATTATATCCTATGTAAATTTAACTGAGTCATTCAAACTACTCTAACATTTATATCCAACAATATCCTCATTCCTACGCAAAACAATATTTTTTATCCGTCAAGAAAGTTTGTTGTCAATTTTAGATCAAATATAGCGATCTGGACCGCTCGAAGTAGCGGAATTTAGATGACCATGTAACTAAAAAGACTACTAAACGAATAAAAGCTACTTACATCGACTGTAATGTTTATTTCTAAGAATAACATGATTATCTCCAGCAGACGACACGTTGTTGACACTGGAAACGGAAACTGTGAACGGTTGCAAAAAATATCTGTCGTGAAAATCACTCTAAATGTGAGGTATGGAGTTCCATTACCGACAACTATTTGCTAACATTTTCCAAAGACAGAAAGTTTACCCAAAATAAATCAATTATTTGTGTTTATTTCAATCGCCATCTCCAATCATCAGCAATAGTGCAGTAAATTCAAATAGTGAATGAAAGCAGTCACATATAACACTCATATTGAAAGTAACTAGAAATCAAAGAAAGATACCTTTAAGTGTTTTTGGATTCTGGTACTATCTACATAGTTATTTCCAGTACTTTCTGTGAAAAAAAATCAAAATTCAAATGCATGAAAACAGTGAAAATTTTATTTATTTTTAAAGGCCAATTTTGAAGTTTTTCTACAATTAAAGGGACTTAATTCTTGTAATGTTTAGCTCAGAGTTATTTTTTCCTTTTCAAATATACACATCAACTCACAATATAATTAGATTAAGCAATATATGTTGAGAAATTTTTCATTTGGACTCGATAATCTCTTGTGTACAAATGAAAATAAAGCGTGATATTTTCACATCAGGGGGGAGATAATCAATCGCATGATGTAGGCTTATCCAGCGTCCGTTTGTCATCCAACAAGTGGCATTTAATGGGGGATACATTAAGCTTTACAATGATATAGGTGTCATAAAATCCCACTAGGGGGGGACCTAGGGTACAGGTGGCCCGTCCTCTATATGGTCTTCAAAAAACGTTTTTGTAAACTAGTTTTCAGATTTTTTACAAAATTTTGAAATGAAATGTTTGGCCATGTTCCTAAATAAATGTGTTTAAAACAATATCAGAGGTCGGGCCAAATGAAAACAACATGAAGCACTACTTACTATTACTATTATGTCTTTGTAATTTAAAGTGTATGAGATTCACAAGTGTACGTAGAACGTGTATGTTTGCGCAAACCTGTCACGTATGTATGTAATGAACAGAATATCCGTATCAAGAACCATTGAACCATCGTAAGTTTCCCAGGAATGTGGACATGTGCCCTGAATCTCTGGCTGTCAATACCATTAGAGTTACCCGGTGAGCTAACCGGGCAGGAATGGAATTTCCAAACTTAAATTAATTCACTAAAACATGTATGAAGAGGCAATTAAAACACCTCTTCTTATAGGCTAAATACGTATCCTATTACAATAAATGAATGTTTCTTATTTGTAAATTTAAAAAAAATAAATTAATTTTCTCATTGGAAAGGAATTGTACTTTAAAATCCCTCTATGGAAGAGCATTAGTCAGTGTGATCAGGCGTGATAATATGCCGTGTTATAATTTTAGCAGCGCTGTGGGATAACTGGGCTTAATACATATCGCCTCAGATTAGCCTGTGTGGACTGCACAGTCCACACATTCCAGTCAGGGACGACACTTTCCGCCTACACAATATTGTCTTATTTTGTCAATTCTATTTCTGCAAACGCAATATACCATAAAAGCGGCATCTCTGATAAGCATGTGCAGACTACACAGGCAAACCTGAGCGGCACGTTACGCGTATGCATTAAACACAATTTTTCCAACTAAATTATACGCAGTTTTTGACGTAACATCGTGTTCCAACAATTGTCGTCCAGGGATTTTTCCACAGACAATAGCTATGCCTCCTGATAAGATAGTATCTATTATCTTCTTGCAAAATATGAAACATGCATCCGCCTTTCAAAAAAGTCGCTTCAAAATTGACTGAGATGATTTCCGGAGAACATAGACAGAATATGTTTTGAGAAGTCTGCGTTATTAAGCACTTGCTATGATGACAACATATTTGAAATACATATATTGACATGCTTAATACGTATTTATTTAATCATCGTTCTGTGACAAATGAGATTAATGCTTGTTGGTGTGCACAGAACAATCTGGCACGACACTTTTCGCCTAAACCGGATTAATTTAAGAAGAGAATTCCTGTAAACGAAAAATCCGTTAAATCGGAAAGTGTATTTCATGATTAGCCTGTGCACACTATACAGGCTAATCTGAGAAAGCACTTTACGCCAATGTATTAAACCTAGTTGTCTTAGAACGAGGCTAATTTGATGTGTGTAGAATGGGAGATTACACACAACAAACAGTTGCAACATGGGTATGAACTAATTAATCCAGGGATATATTATCATGCATTGTATGTACCGGTTCATAAATTAATATACTATTACAGTCAGTTAACGTGTTCATTAGAATTTACACTTACCATACGCTTTAGGTAAAGGTTTTCGCATTTCTATGTTCTGAATAACAAACACGCAGAAATCGAATGGTTAGATATCTCGTTTGGAGAGCAAACATATACCCTGAATGTTAATTATATTATTATATACCCACAGGGATGAATTAATGTATATGTTTGATCCTAGTGCATTCCTCACAACACGGAAAATAAAAGGGAGATTTCATGACGCGACCTCCGACACTGTTGAAACTATAAACAGCTTCCCTCAATGAAGTGTACTCTCACGTACAATATTTTCCGCTACAATGAACACCCTAGATCGAACAATTTAGGCACATAATTCACAAAATGGCAATGATCAAATAATCACTTTTTGTAAATTACAGTGCCATATAGACCACTTCAAAATCACCAAAATTAGCAAGTAATAAAATTCAAAAAGCCCTACTGCCATAGAGACCTGGAGGACATCATACGGATTCCAAATTAATCCTGCACAAACACAAGCAATCGTATTATCAAATAGCGCACGTAAAGCGACCCTATCCTACAAAATTGCAGACCTCTCACAATTAACGTCATATGGTACTCCTCTTTCGTACCTTGACAACATAACTTTCCTGGGGATGACATTTTATAAATATCTTACATGGGAAGATTATATCCTTAAATTATCAATGCGCTGCAAAAAAGACCTTAATTTTCTAAATTGCATACAAAAAACTACTGGGGCTACAAGTTATAAAAATACGACACATTATCACGGGCACGAGTAAAACTACGAGCACCATGCTACTACATATCGAACGTGGAATGATCGAACTGGGCCAACAAAAGCAAATTAATCCACTTAAAGGTTACGCATGCGCCATTAATTTCCTTCTATATAACATATAAAATAGTTGAAGTTCGAGATCAATTTTTACCATGACCAAGCGCATACCCACTATATCAACGCAGTGCTTTCAATTACATTTGCTCAATTAAAGCCCCCGGGGCATAACAAGTTGATATTACATGTAAATATAATTAATTCCAAACCAGTTTTCGCGCACCGAAAAACAATAAACTGGTTGCCTCAAAGAAATTTTGAGACAGTGCTAGCCCTGGTAGATAGACCCCATGACACCAGTACATAATATAATCTGCAAATGTGGTCCAAAACTGCATCCAAGAACGAGTCACTGTGACCTTGACCTGTGACCTAGTAACCTTTAAATCAATAGGGGTCATCTGCCAGTCATGATCAATGTACTACCTATGACGTTTCATGATCCTAGGCGTAAGCGTTCTCAAGTTATCATCCTCAAACCATCTGGTGGATAGACAGAGACCCCACGACACCAGTACATAATATAATCTGGAAATGTGGTCCTAAGCTGCATCCAAGTACGAGTCACTGTGACCTTGAACTTTGACCTAGTGACCTCAAAATCAATAGGTGTCATCTGCCAGTCATTATCAATGCACCTTTGAAGTTTCATGATCCTAGGCGTAAGCGGTCTTGAGTTATCATCCGGAAACCATCTCATGTAAGGACGGACAGACCTATCGACGGACCGATGTGCAAAACAATATACCCCCTCTTCTTCGAAGGGGGGCATAAATATACTAGACGTCCCTAATTTTGGAAATAAATTGATCCAATTTAGAAGAATGTGAGAGTCCACTAGGCATAAATGGGTTAAGTTCTTATACAGTGCTTCAGGTAGGCCTTAGCGGCAGCGTGAAGCCCCCTGCTGTCAAAGATTCAAACCTACCACCTTGCCCTTTTTGTGGCTGAATGGGAAAACAAATCCAAAATACAGTCCGAAAATTCCCATTTGATGATGAGAATGTTCGTATGCTTGTAAATAGAGATGTTCAAGTTTTATCAATTCGACAATTATATTTTCCCAATTTAATGTAAATTGACAAATAAATCCATATGTATGCTGTTTGCTGCTCATGAGTATCTAAGGGTTGGAAATGAAGCCTTTAAAACTTGAATACAGTAAGAAAGGTCTTTAATTAAATTTAACTTTCTAAAGGACCAGACTTGTGGTCCCTTACACAGTTAAAATTAATTAAAGACCTTTCTTATTAGATTCAAGTTTTAAAGGCATCATTTCCAACCCTTAGATACTGATGAGTAGCAAACAGCACAAAACCTGAACAGACTGCGAGTAACTCGCAGGCTGTTCTTGTCTCATGCTGCTTGCACATAGCAATTTTTACTTGGTTTTTAAGTGGGAAAGGAGTAAGCAGTCCTTCAGCTTGTATTTGCAAAGGGCAGGGTGCTCTTTTGTCATTTTACTTCGCTTCTGAGTGGGAAAGGGTTAAATTGCTCTGATAATTTCAAAGATAAACATTATTATAGCATTGCATTCAGAAATAATCAAGACATATTGATTAAAGAATTTAATATAATTTTGGTCTTCTTTTCGAGGGATTTACAGTGTTTACATCAAATCCAACTTGAAGGCACCATGCAGGACTCATTGCCAGCTTTATCACCAATGTAGACGCAGTATTAAACAGGCCCTAATCCGAAGGATTCAAAAATACTTCCGACGGTTGGCAGACAAACAGTGGGGCCTGATAACGCCACTGTATGTTTGTGTGTGAGTGATTTCCTTACAATGTATGAATAGTTATTGAATTTGAGGTTTTGATAAATACTTTGGTATAACTGACAACGTGTCGTGATTTATGGCATGTTTTTATCAATACCCCCAGTTCTAATATTTCATCAACGAGTGGCGAAGAGATTAATGCAATCGTCAAAATTGCAAACTTTTTTTGCAGAAAAACAAACATTGGAATTAAGTTGTACTAAAAATTGAATTAAATTGCAGCCTTGAAAAAGAAAACTTAAATATTGATAACTGAAAAAACACACATTATAATCATGTTAGGTAAATTGTATGATGATATATCATTGAATGTAAGTCATAATTGGCTTATCAGCAGATACTACAATGATCTTGTGATCAAGAAATTATCAGCTGCCTACAGTCACTTTCAACCATGATTTCTCGCCATAATTTATCCAATCCAATTGCAAAAATTGTGTTGCTTATTTTCCATGCAAACTAATGGTGACTTTGTAATTATATTTAAATCACACATTTTTTGAAACTTAAAATGCAAACCTTTTTTCGGCGTAAGCTGTATTAAGCCAGCTTTTCACCCTGACTTGACCTTTTTAAGTGTCCAATAATATTCAAATAAAATTTCCCGCGGCTAGGTACGAATAAATACACTTCATTTATTCCATTGGCTGATTTGAGTATAACACCAGAACATTGGAAACATATCCGCGTCTTTGTAACACTGTTTTAGTTGCGAGTCATGATCAATCTACCAATCAAGTTTCATGATCCTAGGAATAAGCGTTCTTCAGTAATCATCTGGAAACCATTTTACTATTTTGCGTCACCGTGAACTTGACCTTTGACCTAGTGACCTCAAAATCAACAGGGGTCATCTGCGAGTCATGATCAATGTAACTATGAAGTTTCATGATCCTAGGCATAAGCATTCTTGAGTTTTCATCCGGAAACCATCTTATTATTTCGGGTCACCATGACCTTGACCTTTGACCTAGTGACCTCAAAATCAACAGGGGTCATCTGCAAGTTATGATCAATGTACCTATAAAGTTTCATGATCCTAGGCGAAAGCGTTCTTGAATTATCACCCGGAAACCATTTTACTATTTCGGGTCACCGTGACCTTGACCTTTGATATAGTGACCTGAAAATCAATAGGGTTCAACTGCGAGTCATGATCAATCTACCTATCAAGTTTCATGATCCTAGGCATAAGCGTTCTTGAGTTATCATCCGGAAACCATTTTACTATTTCGGGTTACCGTGACCTTTGACCTTGTGACCTGAAAATCAATAGGGGTCATCTGCGCGTCATGATCAATGTACCTATGAAGTTTCATGATCCTAGGCATAAGCGTTCTTGAGTTTTCATCCGGAAACCATTTTATTATTTCGGGTCGCCGTGACCTTTGACCTCAAAATCAATAGGGATCATCTGCGAATCATGATCAATGTTCCTATTAAGTTTCATGATCTTAGGCTCAAGCGTTATTGAGTTATCATCCGGAAACCACCTCGTGGACGAACCGACAGACCGACCGACATGTGCAAAGCAATATACCCCCTCTTCTGCGAAGGGGGGCATAAAAATAAATCACTCTCTGACAGGAGCATTTTTAGCACCACAATAAATCATCTATTAAGGACGGCAACAGTCCACTTAGACCAGTTGGTTTTGAATATAAATACCGTCATCTCCATTTTGCCATTCTGATGTTTCACAACCATGGACTATTGAAATTGTTTCGTCAATTCTTCCATAAAAAAAAATCATAAATGCTTTTCATTTAATCTAAAGTCTGTTAATTTTGTTTTGACATTTTCAATGACTGTTTATACATGGCTAAGTCAGGGTATGTGTTTGCCACTGACACTCCAGGTCCATATCTCCCCATATTTGAATAATATTCGACAGTAAATTCCACATTTATTTTCGGTCACTGATAAACTTTCCCATCTAAATGATCAATTTTAGACGACCGTAAGCTCACTTCAAAAGCCCCAGTAATCGTGTTTGCCCTATTTGGTATGTCTTATCTTAATTTCCTATCTCAACATGTCATTTTGAACGCTACTTTCAAAAACGAACATGATTTTCTCATAACACTCGGGATATGTGGCTAGGGGGACAAGTGATCTTCATGGAACATCTTCAGCTGACAGATTTAGCAAAAAATACTACTCCACCATGTCAAGGACAACCGGAGGCATCAAAATATTGAAGACATCGATCTCAAAACTAAAATTATATTGTCTCCGTAACAACAGCATGCATATGAGATCAACTTTTGAACCCAAATCTGTTTTACTGAAGGCAACATAGCAGGCAGTTAACCTCGTTAACAGTGTGGCCAATTCATTTATAAAAGGAGGCTTTTAAAATATTTATTCAATAAAAGGTTTATGTTTAAGGTCATGTTTGCCAGGATCCAAATAAAACTTCCTGGAGAGTGTTTTCCCCTTTTCCACTTAGATACGTATTTTAACCCATTTGTAGTCCTTTAGAAAGGTACATTTAATTAAATACCTTTCTTACTAAATGCAAGATTTAAAGGTTTCATTTCCAACCCTTAGTTAATAACAAGCAGCAAACAACATAACACCTGAACAGACTGCGAGTTACTTGCAGGCTGTTCTGGTTTTATGCGGCTTGCACATTGCCTTTTTCACTTTGCTTCTTATGGGAAAAAGAGTTAAACAAGTTTTCATGAGACATGGTTCTTTTTTAAGTGCATTGAATGTACATTAAAAGCAGTACTGTTGCAATCCACTGTGACCTGAGCATTGTACCACAAAATACTAAACTCAATTTTCTGACTCTAAAGAACTAAATAGTTTATCCTCAATTTTAAGATGAGTTTGTTTATCATGCTCAACTCTGTTTTTGACAGATTTTTTTATGAGTCTGACTCAAACCGAAGTTGATGAACATATGCATATTCTTATAGCTGACATTTGAGTTTTTTGCGAGCTTACTGACCATATCAATACTCAGTATTAAACCATCTGCACCAATGATTGCATAGGATTAGTTGATGATGTGTGTACCTTGCAGGAAATCACCGAATTCTATACACAGTCAGGATTATTTTTTCAAGATCTCCCCAAAAAACACCCAGACCTGCATGGTTCCAACCAGAAAACAGACTCAAGAGTCTGAATAAGCAATGGGCTGTTATGATGCAATAAAGCAAACAATTGAGCTAAAACAATTTGGTTTTAAATGAAGTGAGCTTTAAGTGTTTTAGTCAACGGTGGTTGTTTCCCCTGCGAAGATTTGTTCTAGAAATTGGAACGGTTCTGGAACTGTTCTAGAACATCAAGAACAGTTCTAGAATGTTCCATATTCGCGTTCTAGAACTTATGTTCTGGAATTGTTCCAGAACTGTTTTCTAGAATAATTCCAGACATTTGTGGAACAAGGCTTAGTTCTGAAACTGTTCCAATAATATACAAGAACATTTTTAGAACATTTCTAGAACAAAATAAGTTCAAGAAATTTCTAAAAATGTTCTAAACTGTAGTTCTAGAACACATTTAGAACTCTTTAAGAACCAGTAAGTTCTACAAACATTCTAGTGGGGAATAAGAACACATATAGAACAGGTCTAGAACCAAAGTCTACAATTGTCCTACAATTGTTCTACATATTTAAAATAAACTAGTTCAGACAATGATAATTTGACTTCTTTCAAATTATATTTCAAAACAATTTTCACATTGAAACTTTACTTGCTGTGGTGTCTGCAAGATATTGCTGTCATATCATGATATATATATATATATATATATATATATATATATATATATATATATATATATATATATATATATATATATATATATATATATATATATCATACACAAACAGAGGACTAATGTTAAGGAGGAGTGTTTGTTGATAGGTCTGGGATACTTTGTATTATTTCTAATCTTAAAACATTATGTGGGTACTCACTAGAAACAACGTTACGAGGCACTCCTAATGAGTATCCAAACATAAGCTTTTATGGAGAACTGGAGAAAATTATCCCTGAAATACCAAAAAGTACTTCTCCTTTAAGTCCTTACAAAATCTTCTGCTACACACATACATATACATGTATATAACTGACTATAATTTGTCACCAAATTACACATTATTTAATATTTTTTTTACTGTATCTGTTCGGAATTCTGCATACTTAGTGTCTTCTGAATTTGCATGTAATCTTGTGTCAATTAAAACACTAGGACTTCACAGAGTTCCTCAACATTCACCATCACAAGAATCTCAGAGAACTAAACTGGAATTAGGTGACTAACTACAGGAGCTTCTGGTAACTGTAATGGGTGGATTTCATCCATCTTTTTCATAACATTATTCAGATATTTGTGTAGTTTTTCTACATTAAATCTGTCTCCAATAGTGTGTAGAACGTGGCACTGGAAGTGTTTCATCATCAAAATACAGTTTCTTCACACACTTCAGTGGACCTGGAAAAAAGACATATGAATGTATATTTTGAAACAAATATAAACTCTTTAACTCATTAACAGGTTTATAATTACAGAAACTTAATTCACAAGCAAATGATTGTTCTTTACAAAAATCAACATGTCAGGCTTTTTCCGCTCCATTTTGGGAATACGCCACACTAGAATTTTGGGAATTTCGCGTCGTGAAAACCCCCATTTTGGGAAAAAAATAATTCGCAAAATTGGCTCAATTTGGAAAAATTATCGCATGTAAATAGTGTTTCTTATATTTCAAAGAAGCCGTTAACTGGTAAATAACGACTATTTTGATAACTTATTATTAAAATTTTACAAAGTTTTATGAACATGTGAGATAAGAGCAGGTTTTTTAATATGAATTTGGGAAAAAGGCCTGGCCTTTTTGGAGGTGAAAAAAATCGTGCGAAGCGCCGGATTTTGAGGAAAATAAGGAAAGTCTTAAATAATCATTAACATATTTTACAGTTTTTAAAACAAATTCAAGGCAACAGATTTAATTATGCAACACTTTCTATTTTCTACACCGAATCAGGTTAACTTATATATTTAAAGGTAAAAAAAAAAAAAAATTTTTTTTTTTTGGAATTGGGATTTTTTTTCAATTGGGAAAAAAACAACCAGATTTGCATTGGGAATGGGGCCGAATTTCGGACCCGTGGCATAGGGCGGAAAAAGCCTGCATGTTCAAACAAAATTAAATTCTGTACAGTATCAGGTTGTTTTGCTCCCAAGTAGTTTCCTTTCCCCTAGTTGTTTTGCCTCCCAAGTAGTTACCACGGCCATTCTACCTCATGTGTGAGCCACACTACCAAGTGTGTAACTACTTCTGGAAGGCAACATAATTCGGACAAAATAACACTTGTTTTTTTCGTTTTATGTAAACCAAGTGTTTTCTTCTGTAATGATGTTTTAGAAATATGCTTTTCTTAAGTTAAAATTTCAGTAATTAACCTTATTCAGTCAGGCATTCCAGAATACATGGGTGTAAAGGTGACCAATGTCATTTTACTCTTGCATGTTATTAATGTTAATTTCACAAATTTTTAGATTATTTAATGTTTTGCCAAGTCTCGTCTTCTTGTAGTCATCGATAGATTAAAGTCTCATAATAAACTATTCCCGGGCCTCAAGAAGTTATTTTAGTGAGCATCACAGGTTTATAATCCCAGCCTGAAGTTGCGTGCAATGAGACTGTCAATGTAAACATTGAGCATTGTTAAATACTGAAATCACTTGCCTAACTTGCAGTGTAATCTTCAAAAAAATAAGCATTGGTGTTTATGTGGTTTAAAAAAATGATAACCAGTTATAAAACAGAAAAAAAAATGCGTCCATTTGCCTTATACTCGCCCTTCAGCAAATGGACCATTTATGAATTGTAATAACAGCTGTATTAAGAATAGTGTTCGACCCACAATACACGTTGACTTACTTAACCCGTGTTTCGAAGGTACAGTTAAGTCCGGTAATCTTGCGCGTCCGGTAATCTTGCGCACTTCGCATTTGCGAATCTAGCAGACGACGAATGGTTTTCTTTAGTGATGAAAGATGGAATTTCACATTTTAAAGAATTAACGGATTTAAAAGATACGTATCCCAGTGTGACCCAAATTCGACGATGTAACTGTTACATGAAGCAATATTTAGCAAATAATGAAAGAAATAATGAAATGTTTAATAGCACAAAATAATAATTTTAAACTTGGCTGTATAAATTTAAAATGATTCCAAGACAATAATCATCCATTTAATCAATACAAATAGAACATCGTCGAATTTAGGTGTCGTCGAATTTGGGTTGCGGTAGGATATTCCATGCAAAATTAAATTCGATCATTACATTTAAACACCGGTTGCGTCATCCCTATACATGGTAAACACTGGCCTTCTTATGAAAACTTCAAAATGAATCACAAATTCCCTGCAGTCTTTAGCGTTTTCATACTTTAAATTAAGAATTCATAAATCCAATGTGTAATTAAGCATTCCATTGCACAATATCCGATCAGTTATGGTATTTTTTGCCATGAAAATATATCAGACGACATAGTAATCATTTCCCGCCATTCTGTCAAACCAATTTGGTATGATCTCCGCATGGGCAATGGCCTAGTTTTGATATTTTCTGTACACTATGGAAGCATGATCGTGGTATCAAACCTGTTATGCTTTTTTTTTCACGCATACCGGTACTTTTTTATTACATTGTTGTAATTGTCCACTATTATTAGTGATTATATATTTTTTGATTTGTAGTGAACAAAAACTGCACTAGAAATCCACATTTAATTTCAATGGTTTTGCAAACTGATTTTTAAAATATTTTTCTGGAATGTTTTTTGTCAATAATTGGACACCATATGTCTACAATTTTGCCTAAACGAGGTCATTATACAAAGTGCGTAAGATTACCGGACACTGTGATAGTTTGAAAATGAGGTGAGTCATGTTTGTTTTGAAATCAAATCGGACAGTTCTTCACTGAATTAATCAGATATTTTTGTGTTAATAAGCACATGAACTTATAATTTTCATAATAAATTTAGATATTATGTTGCCAATTTATAAAAGAACATGTTTTTAAAACAATTGACCCTTAACTGCGCAAGATTACCGGACAGCATCGTAAGAACTCTCTGTCTGGTTGATTATTCTTTATCACATATCAAGCACTGGTACTTACCATTTTCCGATACATGAAGATGGTTTTCCTTTCGATGTGTCGTTTAACTTAACATGAAGATATGAATTTAGTAAGGAGGGATTAATTTTAAGTTGGAACATTAAATTCCAAAGCTTATTTCAGCACCGCATCATACGGGTCTCTGAAAATCTACCCAGCCTAACCCCAAATGTAAGAGATAATTGCATTGGCCAAAATTCACAAAACAGAGCTGACTGGTTTTTATTTTATTTACGTAGACTGTCAGCGGAGCAGCATTAACGAAAAACAGTCGGGTGCATATAAGCGCGCTTTTTTTAAATGGCAGACGTTATTTTCTTGTTCAAATGGTATGAGCTTTATCGAACCACAAAATGTAGTCGCACCCAAAATAGATGTTGCTCACTACCAGGAGGGAGATCTCATCAAAGCCACTTACCAAAAACAAACATACGATGCGGTGATCAGTGAAATCCATCGTAAGTAAATTCGTTTGATAGCCAAACTTTTTGGTACCAATCTAAAAGGTTCTTGAATGGGGCGAACACTTTTTTATGACTGAAAGCGTTAAGCCCGCCTCGTCACTAATGTTAATAAATTCCTGTCGGAAAATACCGCAAAATGATATTTCAGTTCGCTCAACGCGGACCTATTTGACGAGGCGGTGTCTCGGTTAACAATGTCCCCTAAAAATGTCCATATTTCAATCGCCGTAGAGCAAGTATATTTCACTTATTGTTTATAACACTGTGTATTGATAAAAAACACAAAGTATTGAAAAAAATCAATATTAAAGTTAAGGGGTCTTCCTGATCATTGTTAAACAATTTGTTGTAAATAGTACAGGTTCGGGCAATCATATTTTCGGATAACGAAAAATAATCTTGTAAATAAATATATTGTCATAATAATAATATTAAAATTTGTATATACTGTTGATTTACAGATGACGAGGTTTCTCTTAAAGCAAGCAAAGCGACCGCCTTAGCATGCTTTCGAGGCAACTTAAGATAGGAAAAAAACTCAAGGTAGGTATTATTTTCAAGGCATGTTCACAGTTCAGTGACAGGCAGGCAGTCCAAAATTACAGGCTTTAATATTTATGAATGTGAGTTGGACACTTAAATGAGACTCAAGAAATTCAATTTGCCTCCATTGAATAAGTGTTATTATAAGTATTTTTTTTATCAGTTGGTCAACACTGCCTATAGATATATGATTTTTTCCCTGTTATAAATGAAACATGAACACATTGTTCACAGTTATCCAATTTCACACTCACTCACTAGCCAGGGGTGAGTGAATTTATTTGAAAAAAAAATCTGATGAACAAACATTCCATAACATTAGCTAATTGTTTGTATGAGTAACTACTCAGTCTAGCCAGAATTTCCAAATGTGAAATTTGATGGACTAAAACAAAGTATTCATGATCGCATGACACAATGCTCAAGTTTGGTTTTCAACACATTTCATGAATGATTTTAGAGTTCAGTGATCAAACACCAACAGAGCCTCGTGATAAGTTGCCTGTAAAGAGGAGCATGAACCCATCAGATGCCTCCGAAGATATTGACCTGACTAACAATGCTGCAAAGCAAAATCTCAGTAGTATGTTGGTTGTCTAATACTTTTTATTTTAATCCCTTAAAAATATATAAAATCCAGTACTTAATGCGTTCAAATCATAAAAACCTGCAACAGTGTCTTGAATATATTGCGTTCGTATTTAAGTTGGTGCTGAATGTCAAATTGTGTTATCCATCACCAGTTTACTTACAAGGTTTGCTGTATTGAAGCGTTCTCAATTTGAAAATACTAATGTTGTGATCAAATGTGTAATTATTTGTTTGAATACTTTGATAATAAGTACACTCAATATTGACTAAATAAAAAGACATTATGTCTATATTTGTAATACTGTCCAGCTGGATCATTTAGACTTCTTGTTTAGTTTAAGATGTGACTACATTTGTTATCTAAATGATTTCAGAGCAAAGTGCTCAAACACCTACAGAGCCTCGTGACAAGTTGCTTGTACACAGAAGAGCCTGATCCCATCAGATGCCTCCGAAGAGATTGAAAAGAACTGTTTACGGACATTTTCAAAACTGTTTTAGAACATTTGTTCCAGACTTATTTGAAGCAACCCTTCGAAACTGTTCTAAACATTTCTAGAATTGTACTGGAACACACCGGCTAGAACTGTTCTGTAATCATACTGAAAATGTTCTAGAATTATTTTGGAACAGTTGTTGAACGTTAAATGAGAAAAAATTTCTAGAACAATTCTATAACAGTTCTGGAAATTTATTCAAGAAAAATTCTGGAATAGTTCTAGAACGATAGTTCAAGAATTGTTCTAGAACAGTTGTTGAACGTTAAATGAGAAAAATTTCTAGAACAATTCTATAACAGTTCTGGAAATTTATTCAAGAAAAATTCTGGAATAGTTCTAGAACGCTAGTTCAAGAATTGTTCTAGAACAAACCTTCAGAACTGTTTCAGAACAAATTGTTCTAGAAATTATTCTCATTTAACGTTCAACAACTGTTCTAAATCGTTCTAGAGCATTTTAAGGATGATTCCAGAACACTTCTAGTCATTAGTTCCAGTACAATTCTAGAAATGTTATAGAACAGTTCTAAAAATCTTCGCAGGGGTAATGTAGACAATTTAAAATTTAAAATGAGTACCGTATACTTGCACTTACAAGACGCCCTCGCTTATAAGACGCACCCTGACTTCAGACTTTATAATGGGTGGATTTGAGACTGACCCACGTGTAAGACGCGGTCAAATTTTGCAGTTAAAATTCATCAGCCGAAAAATGGCAGAATGTTAAAGGAAATCATCAATTAGTTACACATTGAGAATTTTTCAAACTCGCGCTTCATACAATAAGTAATTCACGCAAGTCTGAAAAATAAAACAATCAAACAACAAAGTAAATAATATTTGTTTATTTTATGATATATTAGTGGGTTTTAATTTATTTTCAAGTATTATTCATGCAATAAAAATAATTATCAAATTAACAAAATTTCTAACAATTGTGTATTTAATCATTTGCCCTAACAATTGCAAACAATTGCAAACATATTACTTTTGTAATATCAATGCACAAGCAAAATAGATCGTATCAGTCATCTTAATTGTATGATTTGACAGGTATTGAAAACTTATAGGCAGATATTTTGAAAGCGTTTAGTTTTATTACCTAGATTATGCAAATTTTACGTCAATTGTCTATCAACAATAGGTAACACCTACTTTCATAAAATTAGCCAATCGTGTGATAGAGTGATAGACTCTGAAGCGCAGATCGAAATCACGTGTCAAGAAGAAAGCCATATGCAGATAATTGCATGCGGTCGCTATTTGCTCCCGTTGTTGTTGGCCCTTAATAAATAAGGTGTCATCGGCATTAGTGGGTCGTCTGAATAAATGTGTTTATTTAACAATTGACAGTTGCAAACTGGTAACTTATTTCAGAGGATACCCTTATTGCCAATAATGTCTTAATTGAAAATTAACAACGTGGAACAAAGACGATCAGGCACTGATACAAACTTGTCAAGTAGCATTTGTAATCGGCAGCGTGTTTATTTAACAATTGACAGTTTCAAACTGAGAATTGATTTTGGTTTTGTTTTAAGCATGTTGGCATTGTGTTGCCGCTTACACACGTATACTATAATGGCCATTTTATATGACATTTAACGACGTCGCGCGCAGACAATCAGGTGATACAAACTTTTCAAGAATAATCACGGACAATATAACGTCTTACGCCCCAAAAATAACAAAATTCAAATTAAAAATAATAGACAACAAAATCAGTAACAATACATTTTATTACAAAAAAATCGGTAACTGAACATAGCGTTCCGATACAAGGTACCGGCAAATACAGACTTAAGAGAAAATGCAAATGACTGCCGCGATGATTCAAAACAACTGACTAGTGTCCAACTTGGCTATCATAAGGCCAGTAAACTCGATATATTGAAATTTTTTGTTTATTTTCACCAGTATCTCGCTTATAAGACGCGACCCCAACTGTAACTTATTAATTTAAGTCTTAAAAATGTGTCTTACAAGCGAAAGTATACGGTATTTACTGGCATATTTCAACTTGTCAGCACCGTAATGGCATAATGCATACAAAAAAAACAAAGTAGACCAATTGGCGACAGATGAGTAGGAGTTACCTCCCTTACATTATAAAACCCGTATCAATCCAGTACCTGCTAGTATAAATAGATCGGAACTGTCATAAATTAAATCTGGAAAAAAACTACGACTTCAGACTCATAGAAAAGATATGAAAATATGTATTTTTGTCCTTAGTACAGACACCCTGTACTTAAACAAACGCCACTCGCTGCGGTGTTCTTACCAATATGAACCCCGCAATGAGTGTTCAGATCAAATGTCGCAGGGCTGTTTGCCATAAGGCAAACACCCGAATCATCGCAGACCGATAATATATACCACCGTGTTCATGGTGTTTGCTTAAAATAAAATAATGCCACATAAACGTATTGTATTGATCCCTTTCATTTAAAAGTGATAATGAATAATGTATTTCATTTAATGTGTTTTTTGTCTTATAAAACGCCGCGTATAAAAGAAAACAGTGTTCGCACCTAGATGTAGTATATACCGCACCTGGAGGAGTGTTAATTGAGTGTTTGATTATTCAATTAACAGTTTGAAGCCAAGGAGAACTCATAACCGATTATAGTAATAGTATTATCCCGAGTCTCCAGATTCCCCGACACATTCGTTTCAACTGTATCAATCGCATACATGCAACTTCTCCCATCTTTATTCATTACTCAATAATCCCATATATGCCCGATTTCCATTTTTTTAAATCAAATTATGGGTGGGTAATATAGACGATAAGAGTCATTAACACAAACGTTTGCAATTTTCAAAAGTATCAATTGAATTCCCTTATATGATTCTATTTAAAAATTTGATGAAATAAGCACCCAATCAAGACAGTTGTATCGGAACATGTGTAAATCATCAGACACGGTTTGCACGCATCATGTAAAGCTATTTTAGGTTACAACTTCTACATAAAATAAATTAATTTCTTTGTTCTGATAAAAAGCGCGCGAAAATTTGCGAGGGTCAGATGGGTGGAGCGATCAATATCATCGGATCGATATGACGTGAAATTATCTGAAAGCTTGGAAATAATGAATCTGTTTTTAACATTTTTAATTGTTGTGATTTCATTTTCAAGCACTTTTCCAGCCAAATTCAAGCACTTTCTAAGCACTTTTCAAGGCTATGGTTGAAAATAAGCACTTTTAAGCACTCCAGATCATTTTTAAACACTTTTCAAGATAAACCTTAATTTTCAAGCACTTTTCAAGGTCTGTGCGAACCCTGTTATTTCCTGTGTAACTTAAACATGACAGCAACACACATTTGACGGAAGACATGTACTGATCACAAAAGGGCACATCTAAGAACCAAACCTCAGTTGAGCACGCAATCTGTGATTGGGCTGCATGCCACTGCGGCTGTTATTGATATCAATGATCTTACCTGACAAGACTTGGCTTGTGATTCTTGACTTGACAACTACCCAAGGCACAGTCACTTCCACCCAAGCAAGGTCAGTAAAGGTCCAGTGTCTGGCTTGAGTTTCATTTCTGCTGCTCACTAGACAATTGTTCCAACCAAAGTCACTTCCACCTAAACAGGAGGGAGGTCAGTGAAGGGTCAAGTGTTTGGCTTCAGTTACTTTCCAGCTGCTCACTATTCCAACAACTGTCACTTCCATCTAGGCAGGAAAGAGTACAGTACAGGTCCAGTGTTTGGCTTGGATTCCATTTCTGCTGCTCACTGAATAACTATCCCAACAACTGTCACTTCCACCTAAACAGGAGGGGGCCAGTATAGTGTCAAGTGTTTGGTTTGAGTAACATTTCTGCTGGTCATTATATAACTGTTCCAACAACAGTCACTTCCACCTAGACAGGAGGGAGGTCCATAAATGTCCAGCATCTGGCTCAAGTTCTATTTCTCTTGCCTGCAATGCTTAAGCCCCTTGCTTGCCAAAGTGTCCTCTGTACATCAACTGTGTATTCAAAACAGAAACACAATTAGCCCATTAATTATTTCCTAAAAAAAAAAAAACTCTGTAAATACATATTATTAATGTCTTAATACCTGTTCAGCCGTCAAAAACCCTATCAGATTATCAAATTATGTATAACAAGAGGGCCTGAAAGGCCCAAAGTCGCTCACCTGAGATAACAAGATATTATTGGGACAAATCGTCTGACCAACTTTCATGAAGATCAGAAAATAAATGTGGCCTCTAGTCTAGAGTGTTTTCAAGGTTTAACTATAGCCATATAAGGAAAAATGCCCCGCCCCCTGGCAGCCATGTTTTTCAACCAACCAGCATCATTTTTTGAACTCATCCAAGATATTATTGGGATGAATCTTCTGACCAAGTTTCATGAGGATCGGACTATAAATGTGGCCTCTAGAGTGTTAACAAGATTTTACTATAGCCATATAAGGCAAAATGCCCCGCCCCTTGGCAGCCATGTGTTTCAAGCAAAGGTTACCATTTTTGAACTCATCCAAGATATTATTGGGACAAATCTTCTGACCAAGTTTCATGACTATCGGACAATAAATGTGGCCTCTAGTGTTAACAAGGTTTTACTATAGCCATATAAGGAAAAATGCCCAGCCCCCTTGCGGCCATGTTTTTCAACCAACCGGCATCATTTTTTTCGTACTCGACCAAGATATTATTAGGATGAATCTTCTGACCAAGTGATTAGGATGAATCTTCTGACCAAGTTTCATGAAGATCAGACAGTAAATGTGGCCTCTAGAGAGTTAACAAGTTTTACTATAGCCATATATAGCCATATAAGGAAAAACGCCCCGCCCTGTGGCAGCCATGTTTTTCAAGCAAACGTAACTATTTTCAAACTCATCCAAGATATCATTGAGACCAATCTTCTAACCAAATTTCATGAAGATTGAGCAATAAATGTGGCCTCTAGAGAGTTAACAATGCAAATGTTTATGGCGCACAACGCACAACGGACGACGGACAAAAAGCAATCACAAAAGATCACCATGAGCACGTTCTGCTCAGGTGAGCTAAAAAAAACATCTAATTGAAATCAACTAACCAACATTGCTACCTGATTTTGTTTCAGGAGGGTGCGATGAGAGTGTTTTAATCATAACCCCCGATATATTCCAATGTTTTATTAAAGGTTAATGATATGTTATTATAAAAATAAATTATATAACAATTATCTCGCTCATATATGTTGCTATGTTTGCTTTACAAGGCAAATCAGGGATACAGGATGTACACGTAGAAGTAAATACAAGTGTAAAATTGCGATATTTTTAGATTGCAAAAAAATGAAGGGAATGAGAAAATTGTTGTTTTGAATTTGAAAGCTACATGAATATTGCATTTATCAGCTACTGAGGTGTTTTCATGGTTCTATTGATAGTTAAACAAAATAAACCAATTAAATTGCTGTGACGTCATCAGGGCATGCTCGTTCTTGATATAAACAACATCATTCACTACTTGCTTGCTTGGTAGTTTGTTGTTACATGTACGTCACACCAAAAAGGAGAGTGCTCTATTGCAATAGGCATTAGGCCAACTAAACTTAAAAATTTGATTCACTGAACATTATTTTGTATTAACATAAACAGTATTTTTTATTCTCAGTATGGACCTTCCTGACTGTATCAGAAGTGATAACAATGCAATATTATAAGGTAAAATTTGATTATATTCACAGTTCTCAATTTATAGAACGTTGAACATGAGTTCACAAATAATTACAGTATAATATAGACAAGGACAAAAATGCTTCATAATCGCTAAAACAAAATATAAACAAGAGGGCCAAGATAGCCCTAGTTCGCTCACCTGAGAGGAGTCGGTTCATTCAATCTTTACCTAATGTCAAACTTGACCTAGATATTGACAGACAAACATCCTGGTCAAGTTTCATCATTATTGAATCAAAACTCTGGCGTAGGGTGTGTTTTTGTTTTTGTAAGATTTGAAATGGTGACCTATATTTTGAGTTGACCCCCCTTACCAAACATCAAACTTTGCTTACAAGGATTTTGTATAATATAATGAAAATTTGGACAATCTATGGGCAATAATTATGGCATTAATTATGTGATTTTGCTCATCATCAAACTTGACTCAGATCTTTCAGCAACTTTGATAAAGAATGCTTGAGAAATGTGAATGCTAGAGTGTTTACAAACCAAATGTGGACAGACCACCAATCCTTAAACCTCACCCGAGCAATCAGGTGAGCTAAAAAGTGTGTTTTACCGATCTGAGCCATTTTCCATCTTGTCCAAGAAATCAATAAAAGCAATGTATTGACTAAGTTTCACAACCCTTCTCGAAAAAGTGCACTAAATGCGCATTTAATGCGCATTAAATGCGCTTTTAATGCGCATTAAAGCGCATGTTATTGGCACCGTATTTTTTGCTGAAAAAAATATGGTGCCAATAACATGCGCTTTAAAGCGCATTTAACTAAACAATTGCATTTTTCTGTTCAAATAATACACTTTTTGAGTGTATAAATGCACTTTTGTGTGTATTTTAAAGTGTACTTTAGTGTTTTTAAGTGAATTAATACGCTTAAGTGTATT
Source organism: Dreissena polymorpha (assembly GCF_020536995.1). Lineage (NCBI taxonomy): Eukaryota > Metazoa > Mollusca > Bivalvia > Myida > Dreissenidae > Dreissena > Dreissena polymorpha. Next base: position 203,283,034 of record NC_068355.1, read on the forward strand.
AATTCGCTTACCGTTTTTTTTGTTCCCCAAAAAGTACACTTGAAGCGTATTTTAAGCGTTTTAATTTACTTAGGAAAACATGAAAAAATACACTTAAATACGCTCTTGTGTATTTTTTGAAAAAAATACGCTCTAGTGTATTTTTTGAAAAATTTGGGGAAAAAAATACGCTCAAGTGTATTTTTTTTTAAAATACGCTCTAGTGTATTTTTTGAAGAAAAAAAAACGCTCAAGTGTATTTTTAGTGTATAAAGTGCACTTAAGTGTATCTTTGAAAATGTCTATTAAAAAAACATTCATTTGGATATGAAAAGTGGCCGGTTTAAATATGATCTGAGAGAACAACAGCAAATAAACTTTGAAATAAACACATTTATTCACATAAATCATTTTAAAATAAACAAGTAGTTAAGGCCATTCTATGGGTGCTTAAAAGCTTTTCCGCTTTCCTCTGCAACTGCTTCCCCCTGTCCCTATACTTTTTGGTTTACATTGTTCCATACAAAGAATGCATTGAAAAAAAACATGTCAATATACAATTTTTTCAAACAATATCACAATAAATAACAATGGTAAATAAAATATGTTGAAAGACCAAGACATACATGTAGGCTTACCAAATTGTCAAATAGCAAAATAGTTTTTTTTAAATCTTTCTCAATCCTCACATGGTTTTTAATATTGTTAAAGATTTTTTCTTGCCAAACTTGTAATGTGGCGCACAAATTATGTAAGTTTTTCGAGTTTATATGAAAAAACCTAAAATGACATCAAAGATAATTCTTTCTTATTATTAAATATATAAGCACTATGGACATGAAAGCACATTTGAGATCTACATAACTTTCCAAACTTGGAAATATATACAACCATTTACAACTATTTACTCACAAGTTATCTCAGTTTTAACTATAAAGGGGACATATCAACAGCTAGAACAGTATTTTATTGTCTGAAATAGATTTATTTATTAAAAGTAACGTTATAAATAATTTCTAAACACAAACACTTTCAGAGGGTAAGAGAGACATTCGAAGGCCGTGAGAAAATCTTAGGAGTGACACAAATTCAAATAAACTTGTAATGTGGCGCAAAAATTATGTAAGTTTCTTGAGTTTATATATCTAAAAAAAATACATTAAAGATAATTCATTCTAATTATTAAATTTATAAGCATATGGACAATGAAACGCACACTCGCTAGGTTTTGGCAAACAATAACCTGCTCAGTAAGTTTTTGTGGGATTTTGGCAAGGTGGTTTCCTGTGGGTTTAAACGCTTTTTTGTATTAAAGTATGTAAAAGTCTTTTACAATTTTGTGCTGATATGTTTCAGTAAAAAAAGTAATAGCCCCATGCAGTTTTAAGGGAAAAAAACACAATGTGCAGGAAAATCATCTTTATAACACAAACAAATATGAACATAAGAATTGTACACTTCATTATAAAATGAGGCATTTGTGGAAGATTGTATGGAAAAAACGATTAACCGCAGTGTTCCGCAGTGGGTCAATATATTTAGATCGCAGCTGCTGCAGAGAACTAGGTCACAGCTGTTGGGGGTACCTGAACCGCAGTGGCCGGAGGAACCTGGACTTCAGCATTTGGAGAGACCTTGACCGAATATGGTGGTGGGACCAGTAGTCCAGTACAGCAGCCATTTGAGAACACGACCGCAACCGCCAGGGGAACCTGGATGGCAGCCAGTGCCTAGACCTGATATTGGCAGCTGGAGGGACCTGGAAAGCAGCAGGCGAGACCGGAAAAGCAGGGGCTGGAGTGACATCTACCACTGATGTTGCTTGTGTCCTTCTCTTCTTAAGGATCTTGAATGCGTATTGATCTGCAAAAGATAAACATGATATCACACACTATCAAAAGGGCGAGGCATTCTTCATACTTGTTAAATTGTAAGGTTTTTGTTTCACTTAACTATGAAATATTGCTGTAATGGTGATCTTGTTGCGATTATAATTAGAAATTTAAATCAATGCAAGTTTGTTTGCTTGTTGTTTTTGTTTGTTTATTTTTGCAATTTTTTAATCCTGTGATCACATGTGACTAAACTCTTATCATCAAAGAAATAGCGTTTTGTAGACAATACAGTTTGAAAATGAACTAAGATGCGTGGTCTCATTTGGCTGTCTGGACTGGCTGGAAGTGTGATGCATTTTAAATGCAATAACTTGTATAGTTTTACCTCTCAACAAATCCAGCTTTTCTTAGTCAAGCACAGCCCACTCTCCTGCTTCACTCTAGTTGGCCAACTCTTGAAGGGTAAAAACCTGGTGTTAAAGTCCATACATCAGTCAGTATCCCCCTGTTTCTTCCTTTTTTAGCAGGTGATAATGCACATTCTTTCCTTGGGGCAAGAGTTTTACCTTTAAAATCAAAATATAAAAGTTCTCATTGAAATATGAGGGAAAGAAGTCCATTCAGTAATGACCAGACTTAGCTATAAATAAAGTTTAAGATGACAATGACCATAAAACACAGCCATAATAATTCACTGTACACAACATTAACACTTTTTAATTTGTATATTTATCTATTTTTGTTTCAATTGGTGTTAGTTTTCCTTAAAATTACAATGCATTAACTTATCCTTATACCAGAGACAATACATAAACATGATAATGATCATAATTAATTCAATGAACTTAATTAAAAAAGGGATGCAGAAATAAAAATACAAACCTGTTACAACTGTTCTTCAGTATCCAGCCACTTTGGTCCTCCTTTGATTTACTACATTGTAGTAAATACACTTTGTTTTCATCACACAATACTTCATGCTGACAGTATTTCAAGACATTTGACACTACAAGTACAATTTAAAATCTTAATTTGCTAAATCATGTCTAAAAATGTAGCTCATTATCAGTTGCTGACACCTGCTTGTTTAAACAAATTTACTTCCTGTGCCCTAAACCAATCAAAAGTGGCTTGTTTTCAAAACAAAAACTATCAACCAATCAAAAGTATGCAGATGATATGCACCCCTTTGTTAGGCATTGCTGCATCACTGATAAGAGATTAGTGTTTATGATGCATATTTGATTTAATTGGGGGAGAGCTGATCTTTTATCTGTTGTGTCAGCTTGAGATATATCTACTGATAAAGGCAAATTTCAACACCAAAATATTTATGGAATAATACACATCACTGATAACAATTCTTCTCTTTGTGACCTTAAATTGAATATCATTACTGAGAAATGACAATCTGTTTATTGTTTATGAAATCACAAATTACAATACATGCACATAACCCTTAGCATATTATATTTATTTGTGAATATTTCAATTTGACATACTGAAAGGTGTTAGAAAATTATAATTCTATTATAAATATTATTTTAATTGCCTTTAAAAAATGTGTTTAGTAGACAATGTGGTAGATATGAATTTTATATGGGTTAAATATCAGTATAAGAAATTTGAGAAAATATAATTTAAATATTAAAAATATTGAAAGTGTCAAAAATATTATGTGGGCTTGCCAGAAGCCCACATAATATTTTTGACACGTTCAATATTTTTAATAAGTGACCCACATCCTGATTAAGTTGAACTTGTGCTTTTTAAAGCTTTTAAGCATTGTTGTTAAAAAATTTATTATGAATAGTATTATTTTCTTGATGTTTTCATATAATCAATAAACATTTGATAATGTCATACATAACACTTGTATTTGTGTTGTTTTTGTAAATACTACAAAATTTTTACTACTAATATATAATGTATGAAAAGTATAAAATATGTTCAGACCCAGAAAAGATACACTTATTAATACACTTAAATATGCTTAAATTGAAAAGACACACTGTCTTGGAAAAGATATAGTTAAAAATACACTTCCATTGAAAAGACGCACTCAATCATATAAAAGTACAGAAAAAATACACTTTGCAATTCAAAAGATTATGAAAAAACGCGCTCTAATTTCGAAAAATACACTTTAATGCACTTAAGTGTACTTTTAAAACGAAAGACGCAGAAAAAATACACTTTTTTGGAGAAAGCGCAGAATAAATGCACTTCTTAAAGTGTATTTTGTTAAAAAGCGTATTTTATTTCGAGAAGGGAATGATTAGGCAAAAAATGTGACTTCTATAGTGTTAGATCACAAGGTTTCTCTCAATATAGTCACATAAGGAAAACTGCCCCACCCCCCTGGCAGCCATGTTTATTGACCCATCGGGACCATTTACAAACTCATCTGAGATATATATAAAACAAATCTATTCACCAAGTTTCATGATGATTGTGCAAAAAATGTGACTTCGAAGATCTAGAGTGTTCACAAGCTTTTTTTACTATATATATATATATAAGAAAACTGACCCCCCCCCCGGCAGCCATGTTATTCTACTGACCAGAACCATTTTCCAACTCAACTCTGGTATCAAGGAAACAAATGTTCTGACCAAATTTCATGAAAATTGGGCAAAAAATGTGACTTCTAAAGTGTTCACATGTTTTCACTATATTCATATAAAGAAAAATGCCACGCCCACTGGCGGCCATGTTTTTACACCGATCTGGACCATTTTCGAACTCGTCCAACATATCAATAAAACCAATGTTTTGATAAACTTCCATGATGATTGGGCCAAAATTGTGACTTCAAGAGGAAAACTGCCCCACCCACTGGCGGCCATGTTTTTCAATGGACCGGAACCGCTTTTGAACTCAACCAACATATCATTAAGACAGACATATAGACAAAGTTACATGAAGATTGGGCATTAAATGTGACTTCTACAGTGTTTACAAGCTTTTTTTTTTTTTTTGACCTAGTGATCTAGTTTTTGACCCAGCATGACCCAGTTTCAAACTCGATCGAGATATCATTCAGAATCTTCTGGCAAAATTTCATGAAGATCGGACAATAAATGTGGCCTCTAGAGTGTTAACAAACAAATGTGGACGGACGGAAGGACAACGGACAAAGACCAGTCACAAAAGCTCACCTGAGCAATCAGGTGAGCTAAAAACAAGAGCTGTCACCATAGGATGACATATGCCCCCTATAAATGCTTTTAGAAGTTATGAGCATTTTTCGAAACCTAAACGCAGATTTCGAAACCTAAACGCAGACCCTAAGTTCAAAGTCAAGGTCACAGGGCTATAAAAAATTGTGCATATGGGAAGGCCTTGTCCATATACATATGCATACCAAATATGAAGGTTATATCTCAAGGGACATAGAAGTTATGAGCATTTTTGAAAACCTAAATGCAAAGTGTGCCGTAAAGACGGACGGACGGACGATGGACAAAGACCAGTCAAAAAAGCTCACCTGGGCAATCAGGTGAGCTAAAAACGACTAAATAACAAGAAATATATTAACAATATATATTTGGCGTAAATGCTGAATTTGAAATACAGTTTATGTGTCTAAATTGTTAAATTGTAAACACAAATTTGCATATTCTACGCATGGAATGTGTTTTTTTAAAGTCAAACCCCACATTAGTGTTAGTAGATACAAATTATACTACGGGCGTTCACATCATTATGTGTCCTCACATGGCTTACTATGAGTTCATTTCTTCACCATTAAAATATATTGTATGTTAATATTTGATTAACACGCAGTTTTGTTTCTAAACATTGAAATCACAATTTCATAGCCGCTTCATGCAAAATAGGTCTTATTGCTTGGCCAGCCTAGCTCAAGCCCAGCCTGCACAAACAGCCTGCGCATTTGTGCAGTCTGGTCAAAGGCAAAGCTATCTCCTATAAAATCACTCAAAGTTGTTATGGTATCATTATGTATCTCCTGACCAGACTGCAAGATGCGTGGGCTGGGTGGGCTATAGCTATGATGGGGGTTTATGGCATAAGACACATTTTTACATGACGCAGGTCTTAAAAACGTCATTGCGTATTGTAAATGGCACATTTTAGCACAATGCTTTTCGATACAAAATTGAATTCAAAATAGCAAATATAAGCATTATTCCCCATCAATTTGGGAATGGTACCTGTACTGGTCAAATTAGGATATTAGCGGCGTTTCCATCCAAATTGGGAAAATTATTAATTATGCTAAAAACTGTTTAAAACATGTACAAATAACAGTTGCATTTTAAAATCAAAGCGGTGAGTGATTTCCTGCTGTTTCTATTAACACTAAAACAAGAGTTTATTTAAATTAACAGTCTTTTACAGACTGTAACTGAAGTCATGCTTGAGAGTATCAACTGTCTAAATCAGGACCAGGTTTGCTTCAGTAGAATCTACCGTCCATGAATTGTTGCTATAATCAATATCTGACAACTTTGTCCTGATAAAATGCGACCAAAAATTATGCGCCTTATGTAAAACGTCACGTTACTGCATGGAAAGCTTGGGGGTTTTGATTTTGGTATAAAACCTATGTAGCCTAGAGAAAATTCAGATCTTTTAATTTTTAGTAAACAATTTTGTTGTTCGTTTAAACTAAATTATATCAGGAATGTTTTTGAAAAGACATGCCCCTAAAAAAACAAAAAACAAGAGCTGTGTTTGTGAAACACAATGCCCCCTACTGCACCGCTTTGAAGCCATATATTTGACTGTTGACCTTGAAAGATGACCTTTACCTTGACCTTTCATCACTCAAAATGTGCAGCTCCATGAGATAAACATGCATGCCAAATATCAAGTTACTATCTTCAATATTGCAAAAGTTATGACCAAGGTTAAAGTTTTGGGACAGACATACAGGCAGGCAGGCAGGCAGGCAAACAGACAGACAGACAGACAAACAGACAGACAGGCCAAAACAATATACAATATAATAATCATTTGATCAGGGGGCATAAAAATAAATCATGCTGTATCTTTATTGTTAGATGATTCAATACTGTAACAGTAAGTGTACTGTATACAGTACTGAGCATATAAAAACTACTAAACACTGGATCAAGCGTTGGGATGTTGTGAAAACACGCTTAGCAGGTATACTGACCTATTGTGTAAACTGCGATGATTTGAACAAGGGGTTTGACATATGGGTATGCAAATCTTTGCCAATTTTTTTCTGCAAATTGGGATTTTTGGGGGAAATGGGATTTTTTTATTTTGAAATTGGGAAAAATGGTCTTATTGGGAATGGTGCCGTTTTACGGAACAAACTTTATATAGAGGCAAAAGGCTGAACTCTCCTGCAGTAGAAAGTCTGAGCGGCGCGGAGACTTAAGAGATTGTAAAAGCCATAATAAATTGGAAAGTGTTCATTGTCGGTAAACAACACTTGCAAGGAAAGGACAGGTTAAACAAGAAACCCCTAGCCCCAAATGCCCAACAAGCCTCATATACCCCAGCCCTAAATGATGATTCTTGTTTGCACTTAAGATGCGTGCCTACAGGCTACGGCATTAATTTGCATTGCAAATCTTTCAGCCACATAACAACTCACAATCTACAAATATTTCGTAAAATATTTTGTAAAATAAAGTTAACCCATACAAAAACTGTGTTCCTTTTGGCAATATTCAAAATGTCAATGCTAGATGTGGTATGTTACCATTCATTTTACATGATACCAAAAAATGTTTTTTATTGTGTGTGTCACAATATATTCCATGTGAATTTCCAGCGACGATATCCTAACAGTTACTGGCAAACACGAGATTGGCTTCGGGCAGCGTGGGACACACTCCCACCCCTTGGCAGTTATGTTTTTCAAGCAAACGTAACCATTTTCGAACTCATCCAAGATATCAATGAGACCAATCTTCTGACCATACATGTAATTCATGAAGATTGGACAATAAATGTGGCCTCTAGAGAGTTAACAAGGCAAATGTTGACGGCGCACGACGGAAAAAAGTGATTACAAAAGCTTAGCATGAGCATGTTGTGCTCAAGTGAGCTTAAAAGGACAATGACATGTATAAGCTTTAAGCATATGATGAATGAACTCTCTTGAAACCAGCATTGAATTCACAATAAAAGGCACTATATGCACTATAGAAATAGAAGAGCAAATGTCCAAAGGGGCAAATGTCCACCTTGAAAATTTGGGTGAAGGGGCAAATGTCCACCTTGAAAATTTGGTCAAAGTGGCAAATGTCTGTTAAGTCCTGATTACATGAACGGAAAAATGTCCAAAGGGCAATGTCCGAAGGAGCAAATGTCCTACATTCGCCAGATTTATAACCCTTGAAAACACAAGAGTTCTGTTTGTCCATCTGCTTATCGAAAAGATATATCAATAGATCAGTGAAATACTAATAACAATGTTACTACAATAGTAATAATACTTTAGTAACAGATGCGATACACTGAGATAAAGATAATGTCTTAGTCCTTATGTAATATGCATATTATAATGAAAAAAGGGCTATACTTCTTACAAAATGCTTGATGCAGTTGTCTGCTCATGTTTAGATATTGGGGTCATGTTGGTAAACAAGTTTGCAAAATATGAAAGCAATAAGTCAAGGGACATTGAAAATATTTGAGGTGGTATGCAAACTTTAACATCGATATATCAATAATATGCATATTCTAAGTGAAAAAGGGGCCATAATTATTACAAAATGCTTGATAGAGTTGTCTGATCTTGTTTATAGGCTGGGGTCATGTTGGTTAAGAAGGATGCAAAATATGAAAGCAATATGTCAAGGGACATTGAAAATATTTGGGGTAGTACGCAAACATTAACATTTGCTTCATATTCTAAGTGGAAAAGAGGCCATAATTATAACATAATGCTTGATAGAGTTGTCTGCTCTTGCTTATAGGTTGGGGTCATATTGGTAAAGCAGTATGCAAAATATGAAAGCAATATGTCAAGGGACATTGAAAATATTTGGGGTAGTACGCAAACTTTAACATTTGCAAGCTTACGTCAATGCCAACGCAAACGCTAACGCCGACGCCGGGGTGAGTAGAATAGCTCCACTATATATATTTAATACATAATAGACCGCTTTTAACCGGGTATTGACTGCCGGCCTGGTCAATACTCAATCGACAAGTAAATATGCCAACCCTGACGTCGTCATCTTGATAACCACTTGATTATCCCCTATGTGACCGAAGAAAAAAATCTCTTTTTTGATAATATAAAAAGTTTTTGCGGCTGAATTATTTCATATTTTCCCCGTACTTCAAGCAAACTATTAGCATGCAATTTAATACATCCTTATGCAAGCTAAAAACACTTATAGATTTGTTTGTTTTTCACCAATTACGGATTTTGACGGTTTAATATAATAAACCCTTCTGCGGCTTTCTTCAAACAGACCTCCAGATAAGGATTTGTGAAATAAGTAACGGTAATGCCACTGACAGAAAGACAAGGAGTAACACTGAAAATCAATTAGTACGTGTACTACCATATCCAAAAATACAGGTAGTACTGTACTACCCGTGTTCTTGAATATTGAAGGGTGTATAACTGCCTGTACAGAAACATTTGCAGCAATTTTAATAAATATACTTAGATTCTTAAACAGTTACTTTATTAGGTTTTCCATTCAAAATTATGATGCAAATACAACTACACATTAAAACTCAGGACTAAATACTAGTTCTTCATTCAAATAATTTTTCTTGACAAGAAAACACAAGCCAACTAGTAAGCTAAGTTAATAAACACAAATGTCACTGTCTCATCTCAAAACAATAATTGCTTTAGCAGTTAACTGCTAAAGCCACATTTTTAGCCACCGATGCAATCAAATTGTTTAATATCAGGGCGAGAATGGCTTTTTTCCTGGGTTTACAGATTGAATGTCAGGATGGTAAGACGGTAGGACAACAACGTGTGTTTTATTAACTGCTTTTGGTTTAGCCGGCCCTCCTTGCGCGCAGACATATTTTTTTTGACCGGTTTACAAGTAACCAGAAATCACGCGACAGAATAGACAATAATACCAAACCCAGTCTACAACTTTTCGGTAATTTAAATAAATGAAAAGGCGCCGTTAGGTTAGAGACCAACAAATCACGCCGCGCTGACACGGACGTATCGGTACGGCCAGTTATTTTTCGTAAATGCGTAAAAGGGATATTCATGTCGTAATTGTACGTCCCGTTTATAAAAATAAATGCGTAAATCTTCATGAAAAAGCCGTATGTACGGCTGTACGGCCCTTATCTGGAGCTCTGGGTAACAAGTACTCTATAATTAAAGCCGGTCCGGTCTCCCAATTAATCTCCCAATTAACACGCACGCTCTTTCCAGCTTTTATTAAAACACGACTTTAACATGGCATTCATGTATAGTGAATGGTGCAGATGCGTTCAAAGGGACTTAAATAATATTATTACGTGGCTGTAAAAAGTTTGTGTTATTCAGATCGATATGGACATATACTTGTACTGAAATTAAATTGTTACTGCATTAAATGTGTGACGGGTATTGTTTTCACAAATTACTCAACGTAAGTAATTGCTCACCATTTGCATTGAACTTCTTATTAGAAACAATTGTTGTTTGAGTAACTGTTTACGGTAAAAAGGTGTGATGATGATGCTCAACGGCTGCCGTTTTTGGGCGTAATTTACTCCCAGACGTTTCATGGTTCTTGAAGCTGACACAGGGGGGCACTAATCCGTCACTTGAATTATTGTGAGGGGTTAGATAGTAGATATCCGCCTACTTAATTCTGACGGGGGCATGTTCAATTTACGTTTTAAATTCCTATAAACGCCTATGAAAACACAAAATAAAATAAGACAATTCATTGAACAAAATTATAAAACATCACCTGTATCATTATATTTCTTTTTATAAATTATGTACAAATATTATGTGTTATACTTTGTTGTATTTTGCTGTTTTACTCAACCAGAAAAGTATTAATAAAGCATTTTATATATAAAGCAACGTTTAGAATTATGTGTCAATAATAAATGTATTGCTTCAGATTCACATCCTTTTTAAAGAAATGAAAGATGCAAATGTGTCTTATTTATATTTTTTCTGTGTTTTTAAGGCCACTTCAAATTGATCTGTTGGTCTACGGATTTTTTTTTTGAAAAGTTGAAGAGGCGAGCGAAAAAAACATTTTTTTTTTGAAAACAGGAAAATTATCGAGTGAGCGAAGAGCGAAGAATAAAAAAAATCACATTTTGATAGAAAATTTTTGTATAATCAAGAGATACAGGTTTAAACAGCTATATTTTTTATTCAAATATTCAAATTAATTCTTATACAAAGAAAATATATTGACCTCATATTTATAGGAGTAAGTTGCATATGACCTTTGACCACGAAATATACATGTAACCATATCATTCAAGTGAGGCACACATGTCTATTTAATGCTGCTTATATTTGTTTGAAGTTTCAAACAGTGAAAGCTGTGAAAAGGTATACCATGTTGCAATTGCACTTGACAAGGGACAATCGTCAAAATGATAATGACAGTCGGACAAAGGCCATGCATATAATCCATTGTCGCTACCTTATTTTTAAACAGGCATATCGATGGCTAGTACGGTATTGTATTTTTCTGAAATAAATGTATACATTACAAAGAACTTATTTGATGTTTCTGAAATACACGGACCTAGCTGTTGAACTTGTTCCGTCAACCATGTATTTTAAAAATTATAAAACATTGTCCCTGTGAAACTTTTAGAACCAGCATTTAATGATTTTATGTTTATTTTTTTTCACTTAAAATTGTGTTAAAGGTAAAATATGTCTACATATAGGGAAATACCGTCCATATGCCCAGTTAATGAAGAAAAAGTATTAAAAAAAGCTTACGTCATGTTTCCAGATGTGGTTTAAATTGAACATGCTTCAACGGTATCTGCTGATAGTTGCATGTTCGAACGTAAAACAAACACATTCAAATAAGTCACAGAACGTAGAAAATGTGTTTATATTTTTAAGGGTTGGCTGCAGCAACTTAATTTTCACCGCAATTTGTTAGAACGGTCACGACAGCAAAACATGTACTGGTCGTCTCGATCAAATGTTTTAGCGTCTGCAGTTATCGATTAAAAGGGTTACGAAACACTATATTTGGCATTCCTATACAGCGTCAAAATCGTTTCTATTATATCGCGTTGTTTTTTTTCACAAATTCAAAAAACAACATGCGCTATGGTTACAGAAGGACACAAAAATGAGTGCGAGCGGTAAAAAAATATTTGTTTTTCCATTTTGAAAAAATAGGTGCGGCAAATCCGACGACCACCAGATCAATTTGGAGTGGCCTAATGTATCTTATTTATATGTGACTTCGTGCTTATTTTTTGAAGAAATGAAATATTTAAATGTGTCTTTTTTTATATTTTGTCCATGTCTTAAATGTGTGTTATTTATATAAGACTTCATGCTATACTGCCAGTGTCATGCGAAAATGGATCTTATTTCTAAAGAAGTAAAATTAATAAAGAATCAAAATTTAATGTACCGTGAGTGAATAAACATTATGCTTTATGTGATATTTGATGACTTGCATTTGTATGCACTTTGTTTTTGTCTTTATGAGCGTGGGTACAATGATATAATAAATGAACCATGATATAACAATATAGCTCCATTTACTTTAATGGTACATAACTTCTATAATGTCAGTAAATTTTTTTGCCCAAAATTACAGCCGATATTCGGCTGCTTCCCAGTTGCAAACAAGAGCACCGCCTTGCGGGTGCAGACCGCTCATCTATTTTCTTTTTAAAGGTGAAGGGACTCTCATTTTCAATCACAAAGGAGGGAGGGGTGGAGTGAAGAGGGGTGTATAGTGTGGGGGTGTGGACATTTATTACATTATTTTCCAAAAATGCGGAAAAAAAATGCAAAAAAAATGCAAAAAAAAACATGGGGGTGGGGGGGATTCTTGGGTGCGATGGTTGGACGGTATTTCAAACATAAAATAATAAAAATAAATATTTGTGTTTTTTAACTGTTTAAAAAAATGATATTTGGGGGGGGGGGTATAGTGTGAGGGTGTGGTGGTCATTTGTGAGATGATCTTTAAAAAAGAAAAAAAAAAAAAAAATTAGGGGGGGGGATTCGGGTGGGGGGAGGGGGGGTAGGAATTCTTGGGTGGGAAGGATGACGGTATTTCAAACATAAAATAATAAAAATAAATATTTGTGTTTTTTAACCGTTTCAAAAAAAAAACATTGGGCGGGGGGTGGGGTGGGGGGGTATAGTGTGAGGGTGTGGTGGTCATTTGTGAGATGATCTTAAAAAAAAAAAAAATTTGGAAGTAGTTTTGTCAAAGTATCAATCAAATCTAATCATAAATAAAGAAGTTATGGCAATTTTAGCAAAATTTTATAATTTGACCTTGAGAGTCAAGGTCATTCAAAGGTCAAGGTAAAATTCAACTTGCCAGGTACAGTAACCTCATGATAGCATGAAAGTATTTGAAGTTTGAAAGCAAAAGCCTTGATAGTTAAGAAGTAAAGTGGATCGAAACACAAAATTTAACCATATATTCAAAGTTACTAAGTCAAAAAAGGGCCATAATTCTGTAAAAATGACAACCAGAGTTATGCAACTTGTCCTTTTACTGTACCCTTATGATAGTTTGCGAGTGTTCCAAGTATGAAAGCAATATCTATGATACTTTAGGGGTAAAGTTGACCAAAACACAAAACTTAACCAAATTTTCAATTTTCTAAGTATAAAGGGCCCATAATTCCGTCCAAATGCCAGTCAGAGTTACATAACTTTGCCTGCACAGTCCCCTTATGATAGTTAATAAGTGTTGCAAGTATGAAAGCAATAGCTTTGATACTGTAGGAATAAAGTAGTCCTAAACACAAAACTTAACCAAATTTTCAATTTTCTAAGTATAAAAAGGGCCCATAATTCTGTCAAAATGCCAGTCAGAGTTACATTACTTTGCCTGCACAGTCCCCTTATGATAGTTAGTAAGTGTTGCAAGTATGAAAGCAATAGCTTTGATACTTACGGAATAAAATGGACCTAAACACAAAACTTAACCAAAATTTTCAATTTTCTAAGTATAAAAAGGGCACATAATTCTGTCAAATTGCTTGCCAGAGTTATCTAACTTTGCCTGCCCAGTCCTCTCATGATAGTAAGTAAGTGTAGCAAGTTTGAATGCAATAGCATTGATACTTTCTGAGAAAAGTGGACCTAAACGCAAAACTTAACCAGACGCCAACACCGACGTCGACGCAGACGCCGACGCCAAGGTGATGACAATAGCTCATAATTTTTTTTCAAAAAATAGATGAGCTAAAAAAATGACGTTTTTTCCCAAAAATTTGATAAAAAATTCCCCAAAAAAGACAAAATTTTCCCAATAAAGCCAATAAGATTACAATGTAATTTAGCAATAATTTCGAACGAGTGCCGATCGAGCTTGTCAAGTCCTTGTCTAATGACAACTGAATTATGTATTGTTCGAGAATTAAGCCGAATACTAATTTATGTTGCTATCCACATCTCTCTCTCTATAAATATTGCGGAGGATACCGATGATAATCGATGTATCCCGATTGTAAACGCCTGTTTTTACACACGTCCAAGATGGCGGCAAGCAGACGAAAAATTTGCGATGAGCGGGGAGAATGATTAATAACATTCAAATTAACAACGGATATCATATGGTTATTACGGAATAATTTAATGCGTGTGTCAATTAACGCAAAATACAACGTTTGAGATAAAAACAACAAATATTTATTAGAAATCTTCACAGTGAATGTGCATCACGGAAATCAGTGTTGCGAAATTGGAGTTAGTCTTCCGATACTAACAAAGCAGGGGTTTTTTTAGAAAAAAGGGAAGACGCTGGACGCTGGGTAAAAGGGGAAAATCGAGTGCGAAAGAGACATATTTGGGGAAAAAATAAAAACTGTTCATTTTAATGTCTATAACTCGCCTACAGACTTCAGGTTTTGTTTTAAAAAAAGAGGCATGTCTCTGACCTTTTTGTTCTTAAACACATGAACAAGTATGATATTAAAGTCAAAGTCCTAAATATAGTTGCAGGTGTAGATCTAATAATGAGAAATGTTTTCAACTGGGGCCGGGGAACGATGTCAATATTATGATTTCAATTTCATGATGAATGGGTTGACGATATAGATCTGCTACAGTATTGGAAGGGAAAGGTGCGGCAGCTGCCGATTGTCTACTTTCACTTTCACAATAATCCGACAGTATTAATCGATGTTGATAACATGTACCTCCGAATCCTGCTGGGTTTCAACGGTTTTCATAAAAAATGCGTCAACGCAATTAATATTTTCCGAGTCCGATCGTTTTATTTTGTTCGTGTATGAACGCCAATTGTGAGACTTTTTCTGTTTTAACGTTTATATCTTGGCTTTCATATAACCCGGATGAAAATTCGACTGGTTTCCGGTAATTAATTGACGAAACACCCTTCTCGCGCAAGACCGGAATCCAGTAAAATAGTCACATGATTAATACGATTAGTTACCCGGTTTCCATGACGTACTTTAAGAGCTATATATAGAATCACTGGGATTCCCAGATTTGAGTGTTCGTCGGGAGAGAGAGAGAGCGAGATCGTTGTACATGGTACAAATTGGATACGTGTCGACTTTCCCAAAAGAAAAAAAACATGTCTTTGAGGGTAAAATATTATATTTGGGTGAAAATTATATTTTTGGGGGGGAAATGTTATTTTTAGGGGAAAAATTCTGGTAGGAGAAGACACCGAATATCGGCGTCACTTTCTTAGTAAAAAAAACCCCTGCAAAGTTAATGCATTTAAGATGAGTATCGTTCGAAAATGAAAAGAGACAAACATGATATAATTTATATGTTAGTGGATCTGTGTATAATCAGATTCATATGCATATTCTGCTTTATTATGTTTGTCACGCTTTACAGTTTACTGAAATAGCATTGAATGGAGGATGTCAAGTGCAAGATGTTGAAAGGTAAAGAAATGAAATAAATTATTTTAACTCCATTTAATACATCATTGACATAGCAAGACCACTAAAGCGTTTTTTTATAAATATTTGTTTAAGTTTTCACCATATGGTATTTAATTTAAAAAAATACTGAATTAAATTCTTACTGTTACAGAGGTTATGATTAAATGGTATATTTAAGAATCTATAGAGATTATTGCAAGTTCAATATGCATGTGGAAGGATATTAACTTAACATTGTCAATATTGTAAGAACACATTAAATTAGCACTTTATAATATAAAAATGCTGTCAAACATACTTTAATAATTTTAATTCTGTTCTTATAATCATATTTATAATGTTTCCCAATTTCATGGTTTATCGCGCTATTTTTCCCAATTTCATGGTTTATCGCGCTAATTTTCCCAATCCAAATGGCACAGGCTGTAATAAAAAAAGCCAAAAAAAGCACTGAATGTAAAATAGACCTATGATTCCTAGGCACATGAGATTGAAAGCTGATTGGTGCATTATAGGGGTCCTTCATTTATGAAACCCGATTTATTAGCATGCAGGGTTTTTTTTGGCCCGATTTTATAGCCGAAATTCGGCTATGTTCCCAATCCCCAAAAGTATACTTTTTTCCCAAAATGTGGCAAAAATTTCCCAATTTCCAAAAAAAAAAATTTTTTTTTTCAATAAGTGTCTAATGCGTATTTCATCTCAATTTGAATCAATTACATCTAACAAAGTATTATTATATGATTTTGTTCTTTAAATTTGAATGATTATAAAGAATTATGTCAAATTTAGTATTTCCCTAATCAGTGGACTTTTCATGTGGAAAAACAGCTAATGAATTTATTTTCCCAATTTCATGAAAATGCCGATAAAATTCCCAATTCCAAAGCCATGGGCTATCTTCACAAAAAGGGGAAAAAAAAACCTGGCATGATGTGATCGTTATCTAGATTGTTATTTTATTAAACCCGTATAAGATTATTCTATGGACAAAAATAAAAAGAAGTTTATTAGTTATTTGATGCAATTGCCACTGAATAAACAACCTAAATGTATCCACTAGATGCAGACTGATTGGGTTCAATTAGCCTATAATACAATTGCATGTGAATGTTAACTGGGCGCAGATGAATAGGGATCCATCCCTGATTTAATCCAAATTCAACGTTTATAAGCAAATGTGGACGTTTTCTGGATGCTGTTGTTTGTTGTTGTTTTTGAGGGGAGGGGTTTATTAGTTCTACAATGGTAAAACAACATATAAGGACACACATACATTTTATGGATGTACATAAATAGAAGATAGACGTAACTTAGGTTTTTATGCAAATAAAAGCATTTGAGCACACCCAATGCGTTGACTTGACGCAGATTGATACTGATAGTTTTCTATAAGCTCTATCATGCACCGAGCCGCAAAATAAACACCCAGAACAGTTCATTACGTAAAACACAATCTGCTATATAAATCTGTTTCCAAACTTAATCTGCTGTGCACGTCTGCACATAACACTCACCAAGTGTTGTAGTAGCTTCGGCCATGCGAACGGAATCGAACCTGTCGTGGGGCGAATCATCAGTGTCATTATGTGGTTAAATGTCATGATTTATAATGAAATATATGGTAAACAAACACTATGGTTTTATTATAAAAAGAGCCTACCACACTTTCATCGTTGTTATTGCAGAATGGAGCTTTATGGTCGTTTATTGTAAATGCACGAAATATTCCCGCGTTGTTTACAGCGTCAATATTTTATGTGGTTGTGAAAATAGCTTCTTTTAGATCAATTCGTTCCTCCGATTTTCGTACCAAAAATGTAGACAAATTCCTTCTTCCAACTCGGTTATAGCATCGTTGCCATGCCGAATTGCGATACAGCAAAATTTAATAAAATTTCCTATAAAATAATTTTGCCGAATAATTTTGGTTCTGAAAAATCAAATAAATTCACTGAACAAGAGGCACTTTTGCTCCCCTCATAATATCGCGAGGGATCTGTATCTGTATCTGTATGGTACTCGAAACTAGCTCACTTATGAGCATAACTTATCGATATAACTAATGAGCGCAGAGGACCCATACCCCTAGAAAGGGTTTTAAGTGAACGGAAAGGGTCATATGTACTTTATTTTAACCTTTGCAAACGTATAAACAATAGTGTAATAAATATTTCTTTACAATATTTTCGTACTGAAAATTTCCCCTATTGTCATGAGGTATTAATGATTTGCAAAGGAATTTCAGGTCCAACACAATAGATGGTTTCTGAAAGGGCCAACCACAGTGAAAAGTGCAATACGGTTTCGTAAAAACGAACGCATGATGCCCATTTTCGTTGAGTAAAATAAGGGCCACATGATATAACGTCAACATGCTTTATCTAACATATTGTACGTCGAAGAACATTTCTCTTTTTACCTAGTAGGTCTTGTTGACTTTTGACCCCAATGTTACGCCATAAGACATATTTCCCGCGACATGCGGCGCTATTGGTTCTTCACCAAAAAAGATGTCCGTTGAACGAGTGGTTCGTACACGAGCTTTTTCACGTAGGCGACCCGGGTTCTAATCACACTCAAGGCCAATGTCGTAAGGTGGTCAACATTGAATGTATTTTAACAAACACTGTATTTCTGAGTAGCTGGAAATTGCAACTGTAGTTAAAAGTTCATTCCAAATTGTGTGAGTCTAGTCATTAAAATAATTATTAGGGCCCGGACATACTCTGGGTACACATATTGCAGCCTCCGGCGCGGAAGGACCTCATAAAATTCGATATGCGCATACACGCTCGGTGTTCCCAAGGCGTCTGTATGCTTTCTGGACACGTTTCAAATCATTGAGCTTAATATGCTCAGTCATTGATACCAATTTCTTTTCAGGCCGCGGTGGTTAACGGCCAAAACTCTCTCAGTCACCAAAATGATGTGAAATATATTTAGAAATTAATTTTTAAGTATATCATTGTACTCAGTATGAACAAGCGGATAATAATAACTCTTACCAAATACAACAACTGACATATACCCGTCTTATAGCAATAAATATAAACTTTATATAAAATATTAAACAAGTAAGTGTATATACGTAAAGCTGTAATGCTTTGGTCAGGTGCTGGGCCCTATGAAAACAACATGATGCGCTAATGCTTTATGTAATTTAAAGTGGTTCAGATTCAAAAGCATGCAAACATGTCAAGTGTAAGTCAGCGCAAACCTGAAACGTTTGTATGTGATGAACAAAAATCCGTATCAGGAAGACATCGTGTCACCGGAATGTGGAAAATGTACCATAAATCTCTCGCTATACAGACATGTAGAGTTACAGAGTGAGCCTAGCGGGCCGCGTTCCCAGCTAATGTTTCGTACAGGGATGAAGGCATATTTTCATTAAAACACACATAATATATTGTTCTATAAAATTAAAGAAAATAATGGGAATTTAAAAATTTAAGTTAATTCCGGAAAACAATTATCAGATGATATTAAACACTTCATCTCATGTTTGTAATACATATTTCTTAATACAATATATATATGATTCATACTTTCTTATTTTACTTTAAAATTCCTCTTTTGAAGAGCATTGGTTCCTTTTCCCAGGAGTGGGAATATGCCGTGTTATAGTTTGAGCCGCTCTAAGGGATAACTACCCCGGTAGGCTTAATACATGTGCGTAAGTGTTTAAGTCTAATCAGAGACGACACTTTCCGTCTAAACTGGAATTTAAATTTGGAAGACACCTCCTTAAACGAAAAAAACAACATAAAAAGAGGTAAGTGTCGTCCCTGATAAGCCGGTGCGGAATGCAAGGCTTATCAATAATGACACTGTACGCATTACGCCCAGTTTTCCCAGAACGCTTCTCATTTGTATACGTGTATGTTATTCAAGTCATTTTACTTTTTTATGAACTGGCATCTAAGATTATTTTATTTAATATACATATGTTTTGATTAATGTTGTTCAACTTTCTATTTTCTTCAGGAACACTCATTGTGTACATGCCTATTTTTAAATATTCATGGTTGAGTTATTGCTTTGGAAGATCGTTGACCTTATTGCTTATGTTGGTCAGCACACTACTGGTGTTTCTGAACTAAAAGGACTTATGCAATAATAAGATATCGTTGAAAGATTGCTCATAAGACGTATATCGAAGTGGCGTAACATTTTCCCTTATAGTATGTGTTCTCTGTAAACTGTGTTAGCCATATTTGGTGTTTTTTATGGAAACCGAAATAAGTGTTATTAAGGGAAATTGAGGATGATCTACCGTTGATCATTATGCAAGCGATTTTATTAATTGATTATATGCGTTTATTCCATAAATAATTGCCCACGTGCATGTTATTGATACTTTGGTGATCTGTTCCGTGCAAAGTACAGAATGGAGCCTCGTTCTGGAAAACCTTGGCTTCGTGTATGTTAGTTAGCAGTCCGCACATTCTAGTCGGGGACGTCACTTTCCGTCTACACAAGATTGTCGTTTAGAATCCACTTTCTGTAAACGCAAAATTCCATGAAAGCGTCTCTGATAAGCATGTGACACAGGCTAACCTGAGCGACACTTTACGTGAATGCATTAAACCCAGTTTCTCAGAGCGTAGCGTAAGGTTTCTTGACTTTGACCAAGTATTAACTAAATTAAAGGCAGTTTTTGATGTTACATCGTGTTCGAACAATTGTCGTCCAGAGATTTTATCACATACCATAGCTATGCTTTCTGATAAGATATTATCTATTATCTTCTTGCAAAATATGTAACATGCATCCGCCGTTCAATGAAAAAAAAAAGTCGCTTCAAAATTGACTAAGGTGGTTTTCGGAGAACACAGACCGCAATATGTGTTAAGAAGTCTGCGTTGTTAAACACTTGATACGATGACAAAATATTTAAAATAACTATATTGACATGTTTTGTACGTATGTAGTGAAGCATCGTTCTGTGACAACTGAGCTAATGCTTATTCGTGTGCACAGGCCAATCTGGCCACGACACTTTTTGCCTAAACTTCATTAATTTAAGAAGAGACTTAATTTAAACAAACAATACCATTACAGCGGAAAGTTTCTTTCATGATTAGCCTGTGAACACGTCACAGGCTAATCCGTGACGGCACTTTACGCACATGCATTGAACATAGTTTTCCCAGATCTAGGCTAATTTCATGTTTTTAAATTGGGATATTATACACAAATACACAAATAGCAGTGGCAACAGGAATATGAACTTATTAATCCGCGGGTATGTTTTATGTTCTTTATGCATTTAATGTTATACATATAACAGTCAGATAACGTGTTACGTAATAATGTCGACACTAACCATACTGTTATGGTTAAAAGATTAGTATTCCTATGTTCTGAATAATAAGCACGCAGCAATGAAAGGTTTTTAATCTTGTTTGAAAAGCAAATATATACTCTGAATGTTAATCATATTATATACTCACAGAGATTATTTCATGTATACTGTTGATCTCACTCATGGTTTATTTGTCCCCGATCCCTTTAAGTAGTACCTGAGCCGATAACGACCAATTGAGCTTAAAAGGGACATGTATATTATTATAATATTTTGGCATGTATTTAAGTTTGTCAATAAATTCTTTACATTGATAAATGTTAACATTTGATCTAAAAAGTTCCAGTTAAAAAAACAAGCATACACTCAAATAAAGAAAGAAAGTAACCCTCAACTTGGCTCGAACCACTGACCCCTGGAGTAAAAGACTAACGCTTAGACCACTCGGCCTTCATTGCGCATACAATAATTGATGCATTTTATAGTGTATACAAGCAATACTCGTAGTGTCACAAAATATAACGACAATAACAGCACTCTACAAATTAAGCAATCGTTTCGCGTTGCAATGCTTTATAATTTTAAGGATATTTAATCGTCAAAAATCCTATAATGGATATAATTGAGCATGGTAAGTGTTCAGTATTATTGTTTCAACACAAATATCATAACTACAACGAAAATTTGCGAATCTGAATATTTTTTTTTATTGTGGGAATTAATCAAAACGTGAAAAGACCCCTTTAATATTTTGGTTTAGTGAAATAAAATACGTTAGCTGTCCTGTATCACATCGTGCGGGGTCAGTAAGAAGCCGTGTAACGAAGTTCTCTTACCGAGCACCGTTCATTTTCCAGCAAGACCGTAATCATAGGACAGATTATACTGTATCTAATGACGTCACTTGGACGTTTTCATTACCGTCTGTCGCATAATATTTAAGAAACAAAAAAGTTCTTTATTTAGTTGTTAACCCGAGGCTTCCAAGTCAATAGCATATTTAATCAATTCGCTCTGGCAGTTGGCACAGGCTAATAAAGGACGACACTTTCCGCTAAGACTGTATTTTCGTTTAGAGAGAATTCCTTTAAACGAAAACTTCCGAAAAAGCGGAAAGTGTTGTCCCTGATAAGCCTGTGCGAACAGCACAAGCTAATCTGGGAAGACACTCTAAGCACTTGCATTTAGCATAATATCACTAGAACGTCCTTAAAGGCAATAGAATTAAATTCAGCTGAAATATTTGAGAATATTGGGAAGAGTACTCGATAAGGATAATTTGTGTTAAGGTTTTAATTCTACCCAAAGGGGACATTGTTTTAAGACCGTTATCAGAATGAATATGGTGTTCATCGTTAGAATTTACGATTTTACTCTGTTGTTGATACATATTGACACATAATAATTCACACAGGGGCATGACAGGAAATTTGTTTGACTGAAAAAAATGCTGCAGTTAATAATCTATGTTAGTAAAATGAATAAAAATACCCTACTATTATCGATGGCTAATTTTAAGAACCGACTGGCAGGCAGGCGGGATGGCAGGCAGGGTTACAGGCAGGCAGTAAGGCAGGACGGCAGGCAGACACGCAGGCACACAGGCACGCAGACACGCAGGAACGCAGGCAGACAGACAACATGCTCCCGTTTTCTCCCATTATGATTTTGCTCCTTCGTATCAAGTTCTCGCGTTCTCGGCCTTGTAATCAATATAACATATAATATCATATTTGCTTCACGTGGTGATTGTCAAAAGTAGTGCCTATTTGTAAAGAGTTCTCTTTTTCTTCTGGATGAAAAGCCATTTCGCGATCGCGCCCATTCCTTTAGTGGTTATCAACTGTTTCCTAAGTGTGTCTGCAACATGTATTTCATTGGCTGCGACGGTGCATTTATTGAAGTACAGGGATTTTGTCAAAATCTCACTGCCGAATCCCCGATTTCGCTTGCTTTTGGGATAATGGAATTTTCTTAGAAGCTGCGTGACGTACGTTTTTGATTGCATCTTTCGGAGAAGATCGGTTGATCTTTAAAACTGATACTAGCCTTGAACACTCTGATTTAAAGAAAAGGCAGGACCATAAACGTCGTCCGTTCCATATTTGGGAATAAGATGCAGTGTAAAGTAAGTAATAACTGCGTAAACATGCCATTCGATATAATCTTGACCAGTCAGGCAGCTCCAAATCGTATATTGACAGCTTGAGGCTGCCTGGCTGGTCACTATTATGCCGCTGGACCCGACGTGGGTTTTGTTCTGAACGTGTATCAATCAGTGTATAATCAAAGATTTTAATAGCAATCAATGCCGGTTGCTCTTTTAAAGAACACACTGCTTATGTCGTCGTCAGAGATTCGTAACTAACGATCGCGTTGTAGAACATCGGGCCAACTAAACGCTCAGCTGAAGGGCTGGGGCCCTAATTTTTAATTCCTTTTACCAAGTCTTCCTATGTTCTGAAAACGACAAAACAACATCAGCCAACCCCGGTCTCGAACCCCTAAAACCCAGACCCTTAACAAAAAAAAATCCAGACAATATTGCTATAGACTGGGGATATCCTACCTTGCCAACTTCCATCGCTTGAATCGGTCTAAGCTAGGAACACATGATTCAGACTCAGTTAACCCCCAATGATATGAAAATCGTTGGATAGGTGTTCACAGCGCGCGTTAGGCTTTGAAAGAATTTAGAGGATCGGACTTTCCGTTCAAAAGTTATGGCCCTTGGCGCAATGAATTCAGAATATACGGTCGTTTGAGCAGTATTTTTGATGAAGTACATTTGTTTTCTTCTTAGTATTCATAGCTAGACCCCTTATTTTGGGTGTGTAGATGCAGGGTGTGAATCCTTACAAGCCCCTGGTAATGTGCCCGGGGGTAAGGAGAGGTAATAATGAAGTTGTGGACCTTTTTGGGGCTGTTTTTTGTTTTGTTTTTACAAAATCGGGCCATTTATCGAACTCTGCTTATTTTATTTCGCAAGTTACAAGAAATAATTATATATTGTAGGAAATATATCTGAATTTCCAACAAATAAACACTTGACATTTAAAAATCGTGCACAAAATAAACGTGCTACATAAGTTATAACGTGATGGAGACACTATTTTTGGGTTACAAACCTCTAAAAGTGAAAATATACACCACTATTAGGCACTATTTAGCAACAGTGTACCGTGTGACCATATATACCGTTGGAAAGGTCTTTAAAAGTCAGACAGGATGTTAAAAACATTATAAAGAAATAACATTTTGTGTTCCGCACGAAACTGATAAAGCTTTTTTGGATTTTTAGCTCATTTTTATAGAATAAGATTTATTATCATTTATTGGATAGATATACGTTCACCGGACCTAACGTGCCAAATTTACGGTTGTGTGACAATTGGGGGCCGGGAAAGAGCGTGTTAAACAGGGGTACCCTCAAATAAAATGAGATTTGTGTGTGTTTTGTGCTCTTTTTAAGGTTTAAAGTGATCAAAGTCGACCATTTCTTCAGTACCCCAGATAAGCTGCGTATCGGCGTGTTTCACCCTATAAAATGTTTAAAAACGCAAAGAAATATACAATATTATGCGTATTGAATACGCAACCATTTTGAATTTTACGCAAATTCCTAAAATTCGATGCGTACGATACAATAGCTTCAATCGAAAATTATTTGCTCATTTTCGGTATATCCTCTTTGCAATTATTATCGTAATGCGAGTCGCTTTTATTCAGCAAGCGTCTGAAGGAGCAGGAAAACAGCGCAGTTGTTGGTATACTCGCTTCTCACCAAGGCGATAGATCCGGGTTCAATCACAGACTCATTTTGTGGCATGATGCGAATGACTTAGTTTATTAACTATATTGTATACGTTTGTTTTATTATGCAGAACTGTTGGATAGAATTAAGAACATGATATTGAAGCGATGCATGCGAAATGTTATATCCGTAACATTTAAAACATACCTTTGTTTGAAAATAAAAAAATAACTTAACAATCAAACAAACAGATGTTTAGATCTATATGCCTATGACTACGCTGATCACGAATTCGTTGGAATTTTTAAGATATCTAAAGCCGTTCAAAAGTTATCAATTTAAAAAAAATCAAAAAATACATATGTATCATATAATAGAAAATAAAAACATAATAAAACATAAACAGTTTATAGTGTTGTTTGATTTTTTTTCTGAAAAATATTAAAACATAAAAAGTAATAATCAAAATATGTTAAGCCCCCTTATCCTACTGACGTCCTATTTACGTGCACACTTGAAAAACGCTCGCTCGCTCTCTCGTTCGCTCAATCGAAATCAAACAATAAGATAGTGAAATCTACATACTTTTGGCTCGCTTAACCCGAATCAGGTGTTACTTTTCCGATTAATTGACCCGTTAAAGAATTATTAAGTTTAAATGGTAAAATTCGATAAGAATGCAGCACACTTTTAACAGAAGCTCAAAATCAAGTAAACCTTGAATTCCAGTAAAATAAAACAATCAGATAGTCCTATGTATGTGATTTTGTCTACCTGAACCCGAATCTGGTAATACTTGTGCGACCCCTTTAAGAATTATACTGTATTCGGTAGACAAGATAAAGGTCTATGACTGTTTTGTCCCTAATTTCCTACATGTATATTTATCCCGATTACCTATTCACTGTGGTTGAATTTAGTCAAGATGTGTTTGAGATAGTTAAGTGTAGATAGTTTGAGTTTTATTTAGTAAGTAATTGGAGAACGAGTAGCGCGGGCACGCGGTTTATCACGCTTTGGAGGGGACACGTTTTGTCCATATACGTATTTCTGATATGCCGATGGGTTTAAGGCAGGTAATCTATTCAAATAAACGAGCCATTTTTTTAGAATGTCTTTTTATATCGCCTTTTCCTTGATTAAATGCGGATATGCTACTGATTTTAAATTGAATTCCACCAAAAAATAAATATATAAATTAATGGATCTTTCGAAAGATAAAATTGAATTAAGAAATGAGTTATTAGTAGTATTTAAAAGAGATATTGGTTCGGATATATGGGGGCCATATAATATATCAGAACTTTGGAAATATATATACGATGATACTAATCCCATCCGCATGGTACCCTCGCATCACTGTGACGTACTGTAGGATTATTGTTTTATGTAATAAGGAATTCGCAGAGGTATCTCGATATATACCAGTCGTGATATTCTAATCATTATTAACTAATAATTGTAAAGCATACGGTATTGAGAACTTTTCTTTTTTCGTCATTCGCGGTTGACAGGCAGAAAGACAGACAGACAGACAGACAGACAGACATCGTGATCCCGTTTTCTCGCATTATGATTTTGCTGCTTCGTATCAAGTTCTCGCGTTCTCGGTCTTGTAATCAAAATAGCATATCATATCATAACTTTGACATTTAAGTAATTGAAGTTATATCTTTCATAATAAGAGTACTTATAACTTACTTCCGAGTCTGAACACCGATTCGTTTTCCAAAGATACCATCTCTTTATCGATAGTATACGTTTAAAAAAATCTACAACATCTATATTTCTAGCTCACATTACAAGTAGAATATTCAATGGTTTCCTCCAATAATCTTGACCCACCGTATCCACGGTGCCTATACCACGTGACTTTTTAAGATCTGTGTGGGGAGTTAAATGTCAACAAAAGCACGACGAAGGTAAGATTTTTAAGGATAACTTGTCATCATTTTCAATGGGATAAAGTGGAGAGCCCGCTCATTCGTGAGAGTTTTCTATAGGTATCATGATTTCGTAAAACAAATGAATATTTTTTCAGTAAAGTGCAACCGCGCGTTTGAACGGTTAGAAAAAGGTAGGATCAGTGTGGGGACATTATTTTATTATAACACAGAAACATCACCTCTCGTGAAATAAAGCAATAAACTTTATGGGCGGAGCTTACACTATATCATTTTGCATTCTTTTTTCAGGTTTCTTTCATATATTTATGAAAACAAAATCAAGAAAAATATTCTAACAGTAATATGATCTGTGTGGTATACAAGTTTAGAAGGATCTGTGTGGTATCCGTGTTTCTACAATTTACAGATAAATTGAGATAATAACGACAATATATATATTTTTTAATTAATTTCAATTATTTCAATATAACAATTACTTCTACTACTACTACTACTACTACTACTACTACTACTACTACTACTACTACTACTACTACTACTACTACTACAACTATTACTACTACTAGTAGTAGTAGTAATAGTAGTAGTAGTAGATCTATTATTATTATTTAAAAATTCATTCATTTTAGTAATCACCTATTTGGCACTAGTGAGCGGACAAGAGTTAAGGGAAGAAAAAATAGAGGAAACAGTTTCACGAGACAGGAATGCTATACAGAAGGGGACACTAGGAGTAAGGTGGGAGCGGGCGAGACGAAACGATAGCAAACTGTTGCCAACAACAAGAATGCGGATAGACGAACACAATGGACATTTTAATTCTGACACAAATTCTGCAATAGAAATTGTGTCAAATATTACACAGGTTGACAAAAAGCAAAGGCATGTTCTTTCCTGAGTAATACGTATGTTTTAAAATCAAATTTGGAATGCAAACTGATAAAACAGAATCCACCAGACGTATTGGCTTGTCATTTTGTTGTTATTTAAAGTTTAAGGTAAACGGTATGTTTATTAAAAACAAAATACTGGTCATAGTAGAAACATATATATATATATGTGTGTGTGTTTGTGTGTTTTATTTCATATATGGAATTCATATTGTTGCATTAGTTTATTACAGAGTATAGATATTGACAATCATTCGCCATGTAATGGTGATAATGTCATGTTATAAATTATGTCGTTGTATTCAGTGTAACAAGTGTATGCTTATATTTAGCGTTAATTATTTTGAAGAGAATATAAAAAGTAAATGAATAAAAAGTATATTATATGATTATATATGTACGATTCTGTGTTGTGGATGGATGCAGCTCTGAAGAATGTCAAGACGTATTTCGAATTAAGGAGTATTGTATTGTATACACAACCACATTGCATACATTGTTTACTGTCAATTACCACGGCCTAGAGTAATTATAAGCAGGCAGTTAATTATGTAAAGCAATCGTGTAAAACCCTAGTATTAGCAACCCTGGCTGCTTATGATTATCGAACTAGCTCGTGACAGCGGTATTTAAAATTGAAACCAACGAAAAACATCGCAAAACTTTAATCAAATTATATTAAAAAAAGAATCACAGATTCGATAATACAAATCACAGATGCGATATATTAATGAATAACGTAAATCCAAATTATTGCACAATTATTTGAGAATGATTTCAAACACACAAACGAACTAAACAAAACCTAAAAATTAATCAAATTCGGATAACTTTAGAATCATTTTGAAAAGTACAGTAAACGAATAAAATAACGTAAAACGATAATGAAGTTACACAGACAAACTGTAAACCATTTTGATTTTTAATCAGTATTTACGGATTTATGTGAAGTCCTCACGTATCGGGAAAGGTTTGTTTTGCGTTTGTACGTTTTGAAACACTCCTCACTACTGTAACACTTTTCATGCATGTGGGTATTGACGTGCTCTCTGAGGCCATTCTCACTCCTAACTGCCAACCCACACTGGTAACATTTCACCAATCCCTCTTTTTTGCACTTTTCTCTCTAGCCACGAGAAGGTACTTGTCCGCAAAGCTCCTGCCGCACTGTACACACACGTGACATTGGGGTCCTTTGTTCGTTGAAGCCTTCTAAGATTGTAGGCATCCTGAGAAAAAAAACAACATATTTTATTCACGTGACATTTTAATGCGTAAACACGCTATTTAAAAATGTTAGTATCTGAGGACACGCGTTCGTTAGTTTTTAAATTACAAACGATTTGACGATTTTTGAGTTATTTCAAAATATATGATAACCTGAGAGATGAGATATATTGTATATTTGTGTTGTTTCAATAAAATCCGTTCATCTGGTTAGCATAACTGTATAAAAATGTAACTTTTTTAAAGGTATTTAATCTTACCTGAAATGCTTTCCCACAGCAGTTATTGTTTCCAGAGTTAGCGTGTCCCCTAATGTGGCGCAATAATCCAGCTCTGGTCTTCGACATTTTTCCGCATTCGGAGCATTGAGCCATACCTTAAAGCAAATATAATATCAAAAATAATAAACGATACATTACTTCACCTGACAGTAGTGTTTGGCGCCAAAATAAAAATGGAATTTGATACAATAACATAAAGTGTACACTTATTTAAGGTAAGCATGGACTTGTCATCGATTTAAGATGCTCCAACGTAAGATTTTAATATTATAATGGGGATTGTACAGAATGCCTGTAAATCATAATTATGTATTAGTTCAACAAGCAGTGCAAGCGTAGTGTATAGCCATTATGTGTTTTACATGCTAGCACATTTAAAAATCCCGTTTCAAATACATTGTTGACAAGCATTTTCTTAAACAACTAAATAGAACTGAAAAACTTAAAAACAGTATACCACACAGATCATATTACTGTAAGAATAGTTTTCTTGAATTTTGTTTCGTAAATAAATTACAGAAACCTGAAAATGGATGCAAAATGATACAGTATAAGCTCCGCCCATAAAATTTATTTCTTAATTTCACCAGAAGTGATGTTTTTGTGTAAACAAATAATGTCCCCACACTGATCCTACCCTTTTCTAACCGTTCAAACGCGCGGTTGCACTTTACTGAAAAAATACTTATTTGTTTTATAAAATCATGATACCTATAGAAAACTCTCATGAATGAGCGGGCTCTCCACTTTATCCCATTAAAAAGTGACATATTAAAAAAGTTATCCTTAAAAATCTTACCTTCGTCGCGCTTTTGTTGATATTTTACTCCCCACACAGATCTTAAAAAGTCACGTGGTATAGGCACCGTGGTATCAGGCCGCGAAATAAGACAAGTGGAATTCAGCCAACAAATAATGCAAATTTTAATGATCTGCTGTCGAAAACATTATTTTAATCCGAAATCCAATCAAAATAAAAGACTTCGATACGTTTTGCGCACTGGATATTTCAGCGTGCGACATCGCTTTCATTCAAGATAGTACCGTTCGATTTGAAATATTGTAACATCATTTTTATTGATCGGCTCAAAATGTCGTGTTTTTCCCAAAACATGTATTTTACGTTGTCATGTAAAGTCATTTTCCTCGGTCAACTTCCGATATGTTTCTGTTAAATTTTGGGTCAACCAATGAACATCAACGAAAATGTCGCACAAATAAATTGCTTACAGTACTCGATCACTTACACAAGAGGAACACACTTTTTCAGAAATGTTGGCTGAAGGAGACAAACGGACTTTGAACACCTTCACTGCATAAATAATTCCTTATGATATCCTTCATATCGAAATACAAAACCCTACATGCAATAATAAAACGGACTTCTTGGTAAGCATTTTAATCATACTGTTTCTTTAATCAGAAGGTGCTGATAATTCTGGAGTTCAATTAATGTGCATACATTATACTGGTCCTTTAATCAGAAGCTGTTGATAATTCTGGAGTTCAATTAATGTGCATACATTATACTGTTTCTTTAATCAAAAGCTGTTAATAATTCTGGAGTTCAATTAATGTGCATACATTATACTGTTTCTTTAATCAGAAGCTGTTGATAATTCTGGAGTTCAATTAATGTGCATACATTATACTGTTTCTTTAATCAGAAGCCGTTGATAATTCTGGAGTTCAATTAATGTGCATACATTATACTGTTTCTTTAATCAGAAGCTGTTGATAATTCTGGAGTTCAATTAATGTGCATACATTATATATTATATCCTCGCTCTGGGAAAATGCGGCTCAATGCATGTGCGCAGCCCGCACAGGCTAATCTGGGAAAACACTTTCCGCTTGTATGGTATATTGCGTTTAAATGAGGTATTTTCTTCGCGAAAGTTCACTTCAGGCGGAACATGTTGTTCCGGATTAGCCCGTACGTATTTAAGGCATTAAGACTTCATGATCAACATGTTGTTCCGGATTAGCCCGTACGTATTTAATGCATTAAGACTTCATGATCAACATGTTGTTCCGGACAGTTCTGTACGTATTTAATGCATTAAGCCCCGTTTTTCCAGAGCGAGACTCATATATTTTGCCTGTTAAGTTTGAACGAAACAAAAATCTTTAAAACAGGAACAAACTTCGGTTTAAAACTTAAACAGGTTTAAATTACATTAAATTAAAACCCCGCCTTTGAAGCCTAAATACATTGCAAAATTGTTCAAAATGTTACAGATTTTCTTATGATTGTAAATGAAGTCTTAAGTAATTACATTCGGTAATCATATGGAATCCAACGCAATAAGATAAAATACTATCTTATAAAACTCTTTAATTTAAATTGATATATAATCAGGTTGATTTTTGTTTAAGCGATTGCGTTTAGTGATAATTCTGGACCAAGTATGGCGTGAAGTCATCAATCGGTTTAAACCACAAATGTATGTAGTTATTGCTCAAAAGCAGTCACATCCGCTATATAAATTCGTTTATGTTTAATGTATTGTATGAATTTCCTCCATTTGTAAATGAGCAACACTTTTGAAAAAAATAGGACTGAATGCACGTGTGGAAAACGGGGCTTAATGAACGTGTGTAAATTGATGTCCAGAATAGCAGTCCGCACAGGCTTATGTAAGACGGCATTTATCGCTGAGACTTGATTAGCAGTCCGCACAGGCTAATGTAGGACGGCACTTACCGCTGAGACTTGATTAGCAGTCCGCACAGGCTAATGTAGGACGGCACTTACCGCTGAGACTTGATTAGCAGTCCGCATAGGCTAATATAGGACGGCACTTACCGCGGAGACTTGATTAGCAGTCCGCACAGGCTAATGTAGGACGGCACTTACCGCTGAGACTTGATTAGCAGTCCGCACAGGCTAATGTAGGACGGCACTTACCGCTGAGACTTGATTAGCAGTCCGCACAGGCTAATGTAGGACGGCACTTACCGCTGAAACTTGATTGCAGTCCGCACAGGCTAATGTAGGACGTCACTTACCGCTGAGACTTGATTAGCAGTCCGCACAGGCTAATATAGGACGGCACTTACCGCTGAGACTTGATCAGTCCGCACAGGCTAATATAGGACGGCACTTACCGCTGAGACTTGATCAGTCCGCACAGGCTAATGTAGGACGGCACTTACCGCTGAGACTTGATCAGTCCGCACAGGCTAACGTAGGACGGCACTTACCGCTGAGTAGCAGTCCGCACAGGCTAATGTAAGACGGCATTAACCGCTGACACTAAATCGAACAATTCCATAGAAAAGGAAAGTGCCGTCCCGGATAAGCCTGTATGTATGCATTAATCCCCTTTTTGCAATAGTTTGGATCATATGAATAGGTCGTTTGCTTTAA
The DNA here is from genome assembly GCF_020536995.1 of Dreissena polymorpha. NCBI lineage: Eukaryota > Metazoa > Mollusca > Bivalvia > Myida > Dreissenidae > Dreissena > Dreissena polymorpha. Next base: position 203,315,634 of record NC_068355.1, read on the forward strand.
ATAAATGAATAACGCACAATTATATGCTCATTATGATACGGGGGTGTCATTTCTCATATATATATCTAATGGATGTTGCATTATATTGAGAACCTACGTCTCATAGATTTAAAGCCATACAACGTATTTTATTATTTTGATATATTTCATTTCAGGTCTCAAAATTAATTGGCAATCCAGCATTCTGCATTCAAAAGATATATGACCGATACAGAGAATCTAGATGAATAAATATGAATATCAAGAAAATTTGAATAATAACATATAGTATGCAAGATTATATAGTGCAGGTGTGCGTTACGGCATGCAATTCTACAGCAGCTAGACGATTTACATTCTCTCATCTACTAGAAATTTTGCACTGAGTTTTAAGCTTTAGCACATTTGTGAACGGCATCATTAATATTACTTAAAGCAACATTAACAAATTGAATCGCATAGTAACAGTTATGATTTGACATTTGGATTAACATTACCGTTTGAGTTTATGAGATTGACACATGGGAAAATGTTTATATTTAAAATCATCAGATTTAAATTATTACAAACACTGACGAATAACAAATTCAGTTACAAGTCATGTACATAACTCTTCAAAGCGTTAAAATAACGGACACATAACATTTTAAAGGAGCTTTAACTTTTTAGTAATGAATCAAACAAGCCTTCTCATTACGTTAAACGATTGTTAACAAATCGTAAATATGTAATGTATTATGAAACATTGTAAAGTATCAAATTCATTTTTTAGCGTACTAGCAATAATATTTTCCATCTTAAGCAGATATACATTTCCGAAAAAAAAATGCATCAAAGAAAAGTTCTGATATATGCTAGCGCTATCAATAAATGTTAGGATATTAATAAACAAGATAAACGTTTTAGTAATATCACAACTGGATAGTTACCTGTTAATTTTGATGAGACATTTGTCATTGACAGATATTTGAATAATCCAGTGCTTCACTATTCTTTTCGGAACACCACAAGAAGCGGGAATGTATCGGCCGGCTAAGATTCGCATTCCGAGTGATAGACAAACAGTTTCCTTTCGTCGCAATAACGCCAGCAGAGAAGCCGACTACATTATTTAAATTTAAAGCGATGAATGCACTGAATTTGTTGGCTGTTAGACGCAACTCATTATGGATTAATTCAAGGCTTTGTTAACCAACAATATGAAATAAATACAATCTAGGTCACGTACATGTACAGTAAGTTTGAACTGGTATTTTTAGTAGTTTGTATTAATTTATTAGTTGTTCACACATTTTTCATCATCATTATTTTTTTTCTTTTTTTCTGATCTTTTCAACTGCAGAGTGGAGTCAGTGGAGTAAAGCTACTAGGGCCAACATGATCGTTTTTTTTGTTTGTTATTGGTCTTTTGATTGTAAATGATATTTCAAGTACTGTGACCAAATTTTATTTATGAATGTTGTAACATTGTTGCTGCAGATATTCGTCAGCCTAAGATTTCTTGCGAAAGGGGCATTCTATTCTGAACTAGCCGACACCCATGGCATCAGTCGCTCGAGCGTGTCCAGAACTGTGCATAACTTTGTGGAGTCTGTCAACAACAACCTGGACAATATTAGGTACATACTTTAACTGTAAGATAGATTTGATATAATATTATTGTACTTACAGTTACAAACAGACAATCTTAAGTCTACGGTTTTTCTTTTTTTATCTGTCACACTTTAGTGTCCATATTCATTGTCAGACTTTTACCTTATTTTTTATTCTTTTTATAGCAGCTCATAAACCAAGGTCAAGATCAGCAACTGCAGCACAATTTTTATTCTTATAAGTTATCTTTAATTTATTTTTAATAATGCTATGATCTTAACTGTCTAAATATTATAATTGTATATCACATGCCATAGTTCTTTCGTTTTTAACATGTTAAAATAATCACGTTTATTGTATTCAGGTTAATTAATTTATTTATTTATTATAATTGATCTCAACTCAAGGACGATACTGTTTGTTTATATAATGTAAATTTCATGTAATGTTCAATTGTATATTTGTTATATGTTTGTTGTTATATTATGTCGGTCAATAGTGATACATCGCTAATGTTATACTTGTTATGTACAAACCGACTTGAAATAAAATTTGTATTGTATTGTATTGTTACAAATAGACAATCCATTTTTACTTATTGATGTTAAACACGGGCTTGGCACAGACAATTCTTAAAGTTAATAGTCTGCAACAGTAGAAAAATGTAGCTTTCTTAGAAATCCTATATATGAAAACGCAACTCCAGACTCCAAAAGCTTTACCAAATTGCTCATATAACCACTGGTATGTGGAGGTGGCAATGAACAATTTTACTGCAATATTTCACATTTTATATCTCCATTTTGTTATATATTTATCAGCTGATGAGTATTAATTGAAATGTTGAAATTAAATGGTGGCCTTGTAGTTGACAATTCTTACTATGTTTTTTTTTTTAAATCAATATCATAATCATGACCATTTTATGATACAAGTATGCTGCAAGTGAATACAAATGTAAATACATTACTATAAAATATAAAAGATATTTTTTTTCTCAAATACAGCGCTTTCTCAGAGGTTTATTTCTATATATTGGTATATTGGGTTATGTTGTAACACTACAATAACATACGAAACTAAGGGGTATTTGAATGTCTGTGCATGGACAGAATTTATTCTCTTATTTTGAACTTTCATAAAAATTATCAATAACGACAAAATCAACTATATTCCCTGTAAATTGATATTTAAAATTTACAATTATTATTTTGATTTTGCACATGTTTTCAATGGTTTGGCTAAAACAACAATATTATTTGGGATTTGTTTGCGCATGAATTTAGTGAGCGCCTCCTTTTCCAATACGCAGTATTGACCATGTACATGTCGCACATGGCGTATCAATATCGAAGTAGTCCCACGCTCAATTTCCTTGTGCGCCTCGTTGAAGCAAATCGCTTCATTGAAAAATAAAGCCTAGTCACATGAATACTATAGCCAATCAGAATAATGTTAAATAGTGAAACCAATGGCAATTGTTATTATTTTATTATGAAGACTCAGTCAACAGTCAATTAAAGGTAAGTGATATTTGTTTTTACAAATCTTATAACTTTAATAGATAACAATGACATACCGTTCTGCTTGAGGCGTTTATTTTCCTCTCCTTTGTCTAGGTTATCTGATATAAAAAAGATATTGGGTAAAATATTTATACTTGTGTTTCTATTAATTATGAACAATTAATGAGCATGTGTTTCACTGTTGATTTGTGTTCATGCATGATATATCATATGAGGCTGTCCCCCTTTTAGTATGCCATATTCAATGCCAATTTAAGCCTTACATTATTAATGACATTTATTATTGCATTTAAAGTGCACTGTCAAATACCAAAAACAAAAAAACAAATGTCAACATTTAAGCATGTTTGTACCCACCATTTTCTTGCATGGATCTCTTGAGTGGACCGGTATCGATCCCTCCACCTTGCACTCCGAACAGCTTTGTTTTGGGCACTAAGGACAATAGCTGGAAAAAGTGAACAACTATACATCATTCTGAAAAAAGTTGTTTTTTTTGCAAAATTAAAATAATAATATGAACCATGGACAAATGCTAGATCTGCATCATTATTTTATTTAAAATTTGTTATGTTTACAATATGAATACCTTATCCTCCAAAACAGTTAATTGCATTTTTTTTGGAAGAGCTGCCTCCCCAGAGCTTTCCACAAAGCGTCTTCTCTTGGCATCCTTCATAATGGTCCGGCTCTAAGATGAATAAAATACAATTTGAAATAATTTATGAGTACATGGTCTCCCTCCTCTGAATGGTAACAGTAAAGTAACATGTCATTTACTTTCAGCTACATATATATTGAAGAAAGTGCATTCAAATACTGATCGTAATGATTTTTTAGTGATTATTAATCACAAAAACTTAATGTGTCAAATGCTAAATGATTGTATAAAAAGTGTGAAAAGGGAAAAAATATTAATGGTAATGGTGGGATTGAACTTACATCCTGACAATAATATAGCCGCAATTTGACTAAAAACAGGTTAAGCAATTATCCCCCTCTTAAAACTTATTACTTGCCTTGAATTAGTTTTTAGACCTTTGAATTTGAAGGATGACCTTAACCTTTCACCACTCAAAATGTGCAGCTCCATGAGATACACATGCATGCCAAATATCAAGTTGCAATCTTCAATATTGCAAAAATTATGGCCAACGTTAACGGACAGACAGACGGACGGACTGACAGTTCAACCGCTATATGCCACCCTACCGGGGGCATGAAAACCTATAATCATGGAGTAGGAAACCGAATATTTACACCTTGCTATTCATAATACATTTTAATTGTATAAATATACAAATAAGTAATTGTACAAATAAATAAGTAAGATGATAACTTTTGTTTCTATCTGTAAAGTGATTTTTATTATTGACTCTTAAATTTTATGTTATTCATGTTATATGCTTCTGACATGGGCCTGTTTAGTATAGTTGTAAGTGATTCATAATTTGTTATTGGCTTTACGACAAAGTTTAAGTACAGCTAAGTTATTCATTTATAAAACTTATTACTACCATCATGGATTCTTCTTCCTATACAAACATATAAGGTATATTTACCTTCCAATCACACCACTTTTTTATTGAATCTTCTACGTTCCTCTCGTTCCCCCCTACGGAATTTATTCTGCAAAAGTTTCAAATTAAACAAATGAATACATCTCAATATGTTCTTTCATTTTTTACCAAAAATAGTGGTAGGAGTGAGGGAGAGTACTTGGAAGTCTATATAAGTACAGTAGACATGGTCAATTTATTTTGTTATATTTAATATATAATTCATACAATATATCAGACTATTTCAAGCCAACACTATCAAAAGGTAACCAGTTGTTACTCCCCATGGACGTCACTCCCCATGAACATGCAGTTTGTTAAGATTACAGATTAGATTACAAGGTATGATCACATCTTTCCATGGGCACTTGCACTTTGATGTTAAAACAATTAATACGTTTTTATTCATTAACACTTCATTAAAAGATCAATTCCATTTTTCAGGGTAATTATAGATCAACTAAACTTAGGAGGAGGACAAATTTTCATTAGTGTGAATATACCCTATCACAATGTCAAGGAATATCAATGCTGAAAAGTAAACAATTTCAAAACCTTTCTTTCTGTGCATGGCAGTCACGCTGCATTTGAACTTCGTGATTTTAGATTATTAGGATAATCATTACACACAACCTGTGTAACGTTAATGTGTCCATACCAATTTAATTATGTTTCAAGATGGTCCTCCATTTAATGTAAAAAGAACAAGAAAATTATGACCATGTCAATGTAAATTTCTATAAAAATTAAATGAGTCGAATTACAACTAAATCGTTGTTCGATTTGCCTATTTATGCCTGCTTATCCAACGGTTATATTATCATACAATGTCATTTTAGTATCCGTGTTGACCTGTTGATATGAGAACAAATTAAGACCGGATGTAAGAAAACAGCACTCTGCTGTACTTGATAACGATCGTAATCCCCGTACTTAGTGTGTCAATTTCTCCCAGCAAATATACAGTAACAAATTAGCAAATTCATGTCGATTGCATTAATGTTACCTTGGTCTCTGGCGAAATTGTTTTTCCGCCACGTTCGGATCTGGCAAGATCCTGCCCCAGAAGCTCCACTAGCTCCTGTGCGGTGGTTCTGTTTACCCGATACCGATTCACAAAGTCGATATCGCGAACCCCGCCTATCTCCAGACGGGGCCGGAACTCCCGCTCTGTCCTTCTCGCGTTATTTTCCATAAAAAAAAAACAACACGTCGGCCATATTGAATTTTTTTTTACCGTCTGCGACTGGGTTTGTGTGATCGCATGTTTTAAGCAAAATATCGCAAAAAACAGGTGCTCTTGCGATGTGCGATTTTTGATGAAACGCAAAATAGCCTCATTATTGGCGATGTGCGAATATCGCAACTCAAATCGGCGATGCGATATTTGATGAAACGCAAATTGCGATGCGATAAGAAATGTGCGATATTTTGGCATTAAAGTTGCGATGCGATCGTAGATGAAACGGGGCCCTGGGCAACTGATTTTTTTCAATTCAGGTGTCCGTGGACAACAAGTTTTTTAAAAGTCGGGTCCAGGTATACAAAAAATATATTGTATTAAAGCCGTAATTAAGTTTTGCAAAACCGGATGTTGACAAGCGATTACATCGTCAGTGCTATTTGCGGAGCAACCAAGCTAAAATACGAGCACTCTCCTGCGCAGTGACCTCCCTTATTCTATAAGAGACCAGGAGCATGCCGCATTTTAAACATTCGGCCCAACTGTTAGACAGTGTACAGACTGGTTTCTTTATTTTTACAATCAGAGGGAAATAAAAAGTATCAAAGTAAGATAATCAAAACACGGTCTACCTTGTTATTTAAGACGACTTTAATTGTAAAAATGGAACATTTAGTTTTTTTTAAATCTTCAACAACGGAGCAGAAACCCAAAGCTTTGAGCAGTCCACCTTCCAAAAAAACTAAGAAAGTTCATGATAAAAATATGATCTAAGTAAACGCACAAGAACTTTTCAACAATTTTGGCTAACAGATTTTCAATGGTTACCAGGTGATGATAATCAAACTACCAGTAGCGGCGCAGAGCCTCAGTCTGATAAGGTCGACATATTGAACTAGTTTAATTTGTTAAGATTACGATGTCATGTTCAAAACATGTTTTAATAACACTAGCTTTGCAAGATTAAAAGTGTTAGAAAGTCTTTATATTGTTTATAATATACTGCTATCATGAATGTACTATTGAAATACAACTATAAACAAAACTAGCAAATCATACTCATTTTGGTATATTCCACATTGTTTTACATTTATCAAAAAATGCTTTTATAATTTATATAAACATTAACGGACAAGTGTAGTTCAGCAACGGACAAGTCAAATTTCCTAAATGGTTGTTCGTGGACAAGTATAGTTTTTTTGAGATTTCGCCACACCTGTCAGACCCTATGGTCTCAAAGTCCCTAACAATATATACCAGGACTTCGAAAAAAAGATTAATTATTTTCCCATTATATGCTCAAGATTCGTCAAAGTTGATGAACATTTGACGTTAGCGTCCACCTGATCATATGTTATAACGTTTTAAAGTCATTATAACAACTGTTTGAGTGTAGAACAGTCCTATTGTCAAGTTTGACATAATTAAAACATTGTGGAAAGTTATGTATGTAGAGCAGAACAGATGCCATTAAGTGTTGGTAAACTATAAAAAAAAGCTACATTGCTTTGTAGAAATGATGTGTTTTCTAGTCATTCAACAACAAAATGATCCTGTCTTGAGCATAGCTTATATTTTTGTTGCTGGAAAATCATTTAGGGGATCCGAAAATGGTTGTACGGGGATATAAAAAAGACAACGCAGTCTGTCGAAAATGATGTGCAAAATGTGTAATTGTTATAAGTCGTGGCTTCAATATTTTGTTATGATATCTATTTAAGTTATGGCTTTAACAGACATTAATGACGATAACAAAAGTTACAAAACAATCATTAAGTATCAAATATCTATAAATTAGTATTGATTTTATACGGATAAGAGTGCCAGGTTAATAATTATGCATTATACAGAAAACAAATATCCATTTATAACAAAGATTCCAATTCCATTTTGCGGGGACTGGCTTCCTAGATCTTCTCAACTTTTGCTGTCAAAACCTCTGTTGATTTCAACAATTCTGCGGTTATAAATTGTAAATACAAATCACGCGCTATCTTGGGAATGACTTAATCGAGGAATTAATTATATGGTGACCTGTCGGTTGCATATTGAATTGGTTCCTGGAAAAAATAAATAACCGTTTCTGCGTCAAAAAAAGTTGTTTGCAACTTAAAGTCCTTTTTTTAACTCGTCAAAAAAGATTGGGTGCAAACGCACCCAACGCACCACCCCCCACCCTGGCTTCGAGTATGACAGTGTGAGTCTATAAATTAAATGACGTCGAACAAGTGCACAGTTAGGTGAGTTTTGTGAATGTGTAGTTAAAACGCCTCAAAATCCACTTGCTGGCGCAAAATAAAACTAGTATTGCACTTTTACCAATCAAACAACCCGGTTACGCGTACAGGTCGATTTTGAGAGCTACATCTGTTGACACAATGGATTTACCCATATTTTTACAAACCATAATTATTGCAGTTCATTCGCCCAACAAATGTATTCCTTTGTCCAAAAATATGTATTGGTGGTAAAGTTTAATCGATTCGTTTAATACAAAGCACTATATGCACTCAATGTACACCATTCAATTTTAGTGATCCTCCAAAAGGGACCACGAATATGAATGTATCGTATAACATCTAGAGCCACATATGCTTCAATTGTTGCTCACATAAAAAATAATGCTAACTCTATTCACACGATAAAAATAATGATAATATATTTGGTGGTACACTGATTTTCATGAGAATTTTCACTTAATGATTGTGATGATGATTGCCTTCAAAATAACGCTAACGTTAAAATTGACGATTAAAGTTGTATGAAAGCTTTACCTTCATCAAACCCCCCTCCTTGACAGTAGATTAAGAAACGGCCATATAAAATGTAAAAAATGAAAATACATTATATTATGCATTTAATAACATTTGCTCATGAGCCGATCGATCGAAGTATCAATTAATTAAAAAAAACACCACATGAAACAATACTAATTTGTTTACCTTTTATGTAATTGGATTGTTTACAATTTCAGATGGTAATAATTTGTGTACATTACAGCAAGACATGGACTGCTAAATATGTATTTATCAACAATGATTACAATCAAAACCACGTACCAAGACAATACTTACGAGCGCTTGATGCAATAAACATCCCGATATATTAGTCATGAACGCAGTGCAAACGTTATACACAAAACATAGTTGTATGAGATAATATACAAGTCGTGTGTACTTGCTTGATCGCGAACTTTTGATTACAATATAGAATAATGCTGGTCTCCAACACTTCACGGCATAATCTTTGACAAGAGTGTTTCGTTTGAAAACTCATAAATGGGATAATTAACAACGCATCTGTTAATATTGAATCAACATTGGTATATTTAAACGTAGCGGATACTGCGTCCAGGGGTAGATCAGATCGGTTCAGTGGCATAGAGGGCAGGGTTAACTGCCAAACAATGCGAGAACACTTAATGCTTGCTCATATAAGTAAACGAACACGCACACAACAACCTCCTTGTTTTGTTTCACTGTTTAATAATAAGTCTTTTAAACAAATATTGTGTTTATTCACGCAAGAAGTTATACTTTTCGAGTAAAGTTCAAAGCGCTCTTTGCTTAATTGGGTTTTCACTCCGATTATACCGAACACAATACATTGGAACGCAATAAGTTCACATGGTGGTCAACATGTTTATAAAGTTATATCACTTTAGCAGCAATTATTTTTGACATATGCAAACCCCTGGGGTATATTTGAACAAACTAAGTAGAGGACTAAACAATGCCACTATATACCAAATTGTGTAGCCCTAGGCCTAATGGTTATGGACAAGATTTTTTTTAAATTTTCACAAAATAGGCATTATATAAGCATATGTTCAATTTTGTGACCCCTGGGGCAGGGTTAAATTTGACCGCAGGGATAAAATTTGAACAAATTTGATAGAGGACTATTAGATGTCACTACAGACCAAATTTTATAGCCCTAGGTCGGATGGTTATGGACAAGAAGTTTTGAAGCTTTCACAAAATATGCCTTATATAAGCATATGTTCAATTTTGTGACCCCCCCGGGGCAGGGTCAAATTTGACCCCAGGGATGAAATTTGAACAAATTTTGTAGAGGACTATTAGATGTCACTACATACCTAACTTGATAGCCCTAGGCCCAATGGATATGGACAGAGAGATTTTTAAAGTTTTCACAAAATAGGCTCCATATAATCGTATGTTCAATTTTGTGACCCCCAGGGCAGGGTCATATTTGACCCCAAGGGCATAATTTGAACAAACTTGGTAGAGGACTATAAGATGTCACTACATACCAAATTTGGTAGCCCTAGGCCCAATGGTTATGGACAAGAATTTTAAAGTTTTCACAAAATAAGCCCTAAATATAAGCATATATTCAATTTTGTGACCCCCGGGGCAGTTTCAAATTTTACACCAGGGGCATAATTTGAACAAACTAAGAGAATTATTACATGTCATTACATTCCAAATTTGGTAGCCCTATGCCATACGGTTATGAACAAGAAGATTTTTAAAGTTTTCACAAAATAGGCCTTATATAAACATATGTTCACTTTTGTGACCCTCGGGGCAGGATTAAACTTGACCCAAGGGGCATAATTTGAACAAACTTGGTAGAGGACCATATGATGTCACTACATACCAAATTTGATAGCCCTAGGCCCAATGGTTATGGACGATAAGATTTGTAAAGTTTTCACAAAATAGACCCAATATAAGCATATGTTTAAATTTGAGACCCCCGGGGCAGGGTCAAATTTGACCCCATGGGCATAATTTGAACAAATTTGGTAGAGGACTATTAGATGTCTCTACATACCAAATTTGAGAGCCTTAAGCCCAATTGCTATGGCAGAGAATTGAAAGTTTTCACAAAATAGGCCTTATGTAAGCAAATTTTTAATTTGTGACCCCCGGGGCAGGGTCAAATTTGACCTCAGGGGCATAATTTGAACAAATTTGAAAGACGTTCACCCCAGGAACATTCCTGAGAAATTTCATCAGAATTTGACCAGTAGTTTAGGAGAAGATGTTTAAAGAAAAAGTTAACGTACGGACGCATGCATGACGGACACAGGACCATGACATAAGCCCCTCTGGGCATTTGCCAGTGGAGCTAAAAAACAAATTTTTTTTTTAACAAAAACACAGACACAATCCCTTTCCTTACCTGGGCTTGAACCCCTTACCTTTGGATTAAAACAGACTGTCACTGTAAGAGCTTGTTCATCCGGATTTTTACAAAAAATCAAACATTGTATTCATAACATAAACAAACAGAAGCCCTTCAAATAATCCAAATGCTTTGCCGTGTTACTCTTTCTTGTTTTATCAATTTATTATTATTATTTCTCATACATGCATATGTTTGTTCATTATGATCATGTGTCTAATGTGTTATTTCGCTATCTGATTTACAGTGTTCATTTAAATATGTTTCAACCTATACCACAAAGTTGTAAAAGTCCCTTTAAATACAAAATCGCTATACATGAAGTTCTATGAGCCTATATTCAACATTATTAAGCCCATTATTTCACCCGGAAGTGATCATATGGTCCTATACAAACTGCCAAAGTCAATACAGATGTTGTGTTGTAAGAAGTCAGTTCGACATATTATGCTTATCTTTCTGCAACTGGTGTCAATGTTTTGCTATCTTAAGTCTCCTCAAAGTTATATCTGACGGCTCTACGTGAGATTAGAAGATTGTGCGTGTGTGTTTTGTCAATGCAAAATACAAATTGGTGCAGTCTGAAACACGGGCCATGTTCATTTTAAGTGGGTTATCAAAATGTATTAAAATATTTTTAGCTTGTGTGCTTACACTTGAAAATAAATAAGGCAGTTTATATTGATGCTATGTATTTGTGGGTAGGTTCCGGGTCATATACAAATAGCATAAAACCGTGTTAGAAAATGTATAATACAGCCTAAACAGACCTATTTGTTGAACAGTAATAATCCTTGTAATTAGATTTTTTTTAAAGATATTTGTAAGTTGTGGTAGCCGCCCTATTTATTTTCAAGGTTGTTAACTTATTTACTTTTACCTGTATAGCAAGTGTACTATAGACAGTATTAAATCAAATATTAATAGAATTGAATGAGTATAGTTTTAAGTACGTTCCTACTGATTTAACATATTCGTTTAATAACCATTATTAAGCGAGTTATTTCACCAATAGTACAATAAAAAGCATAAATTAAGCAGCATTAGGGTATTTATATACTGAAAGCTTACATCTTGGCATGACAGTGTTTTCCCATACATTTCTCATTTGTTTACTGTTATATTTTACATGTAGTTACATGAACAAACTTAAAAACAATGGAAATCCCACATGATTGATATATACATTTCCAAGACCGTGTTTTAGTATTAATTATGTTAATGGTTCAGACCGTGTTTTAGTATTAATTATGTTAATGGTTCATGGTATGTCGTTGGAATTTCTCTGTGTCGTATAGGCAATTAGTCGCTTGTCTTAGGTAAGAGATAAGCGGGTGTAAGTACTGTTTTTTCGGATACCGCCTCCGGAGTTTCATTATTCCTATGGAGATTTTATACTTTGTATTGTTGTCAATGAATGATATAGTAAATTACGCATGAGATAAAAGTGTGCTGGAGGACTAACAGACGGAATGACAGTCAAAATAAAACAAAATGAGCTCCCCAGGTTCAATAGAGGAAAGTTATATATATATAAGTGACAAGACAATCATTCGGGATTTAATTGGCAAAACATGTCGTTTATTGAGAGTTCAACATCAAACTTAGATTGGGAAATACATATCATCAACATAAACATATTTAATTATTTACATACAACTTGTATATATAGAAATGTTGGACAAAAACAGCATAATCAGTATAATGATGTTTGTCTTAAAAAACACAATTAAAGTACGCAAGATTATAGACAATATAAAACTCAGGGAGCCAGAACATATAAACATGTTAAAATAAATGCAACAGATGTACGGTTACAGCTAAGATACTATTTTAACTTTTAATATTGAAATCCTCTTAACAGTTATCTCACGATTTTGAAGCTATTTACACAATTCAGACAGGGATAAACAATCATGAAGTAATTTAGAAAGACCCTGATCAATATGAGGTACACAAGCAATTGCATGGGGCCTACGGATACTTTCCATAGAGATATTATATTTGCTTATTCAAAATGCTTATTTGGAGAAGATGAACATATAAAGACATGATTTTAAAATTGCATTTCATTCTGTATTTCAAATAAAGACAATACTTATATTGTTACAAAATACTTATATTTGTGTTTGGTAATTAACACATACAAGTTAACTAAGATTGTGTTTTTTTCTATGTAACAATTTGATCAACATTTGTCACACAATCTACACACATCAAGCTATGTTTAGCTATTCAACAACGGAACACACATGTTTCATGCATTCAATAAAAGTAAAATAATAACACCCCCAAGTTTAAGGAAATCTGGTCTTAAAACATTTGCTGAACTTAAACAGTGGGATATTTACAAACAAGAGATGTGTTCGTCAGAAACACAGTATGCCCCCTATTGCGCCGCTTTGATTTTTTTTTTACCTTTGACATTGAAGGATGACCTTGACCTTGAACGTCCACCACTCAAAATGTGCAGCTTCATGAGGACGCCGCTTTGATTTTTTTTTTTACTTTTGACCTTGAAGGATGACCTTGACGGTTGGCCTTGACCTTGAACTCACACCACTCACAATGTGCAGCTTCATGAGAACACCGCTTTGGATTATTTTTTTGACCTTTGACCTTGAAGGATGACCTTGACTAATGACCTTGACCTTGAACCACTCACAATGTGCAGCTTCATAGGAACGCCACTTTGATTATTTTTTTTGACCTTTGACCTTCAAGGATGACCTTGACCTTTTACCACTCAAAAGGTGTAGCTCCATGAGATACACATGGCTGCCAAATATCAAGTTGCTATCTTCAATATTGAACAAGTTATGGCCAATGTTAAAGTTTTGGACGGACGGACAGACGCAATAAATTTGACATTTGACTTTGAAGGATGACCTTGACCTTTCACCACTCAATATGTGCAGCTTCATGAGATGCACATGCATGCCAAATATCAAGTTGCTATCTTCAATATTCAAAAAGTTATGGCCAATGTTTAAGTTTTTTTCGGACAAAAGGACAGACTGACATACTGACGGACAGTTCAACTGCTATATGCCACCCTACCAGGAGCATAAAAATGACCCTAATGAAGGCACTGCACTGACAGCAAGTGTGGGATGGTCAACGTGAAAGGTCAAATGCGCTGTTACAAAACTAAATGAAATGTAAATTTTTTTTATCAGCGTATACACGCACATATATTTATTTAAGTGTTTATTCCAAAAAATCCTTTTAGACTTTAATGTATTTACGTGTTATGTTGAGATGTAAACACAATTATTAATTTACAAAGCAGACATCTTTATTTTTTAAGCAAATGATATTGCTCTCTATTATTACAAATAGAGACAATCGCAATTTTATACAATTGTTAGCATATGACAACACTTTCCCTTACTGTGTAATTGACTATTTTTTTCTGGTACTGTGCATTATTTTAACAGTTTAATATATATATGAGCATTCACACAGGAAATGTTTTTTTACAAAGGTTTTTACAAACTAAGGTAAACAGTTAGTTTATATTATACAAATGGCAACAATACAAGAATAATTTACATTTAAAATACAATTGTTCTACAGTTGCTTTATGTATAAATGGCAAAATATACCTACAGAATATATACAGTGATCAATAAATCTTGATTAAGTTACTCACTTATTAAAGAGGATACGCATAATAAACTATTGTGTCCAAAAACAAAGTTTAACAATTGTGAGCATACACATCTATGATCTAACAACACAAAGTAACAATAATAAGTTTTGACAATTTTCATAAAACTCTTTATTTGTTTTTTTGTTTTTTATAATACTCAGTTTCATTAAAAGCTTTCCCAAACACGCAATAGTCATACTATATTAATTTTACAAACAATATCCATTGAAATCAACAAAGTGGTATTTACAGAATCAATAATTTTAGTTAGATTAAATAATTTTTCCCAGAATGCATTATTATTCCAATGAAATAGTATGCTACTAAACAAGATTCATGATCGAATACCGACCCAAATCAGCAAATTGACTAGTATTGTTTTCGGAAGGATTAAAAGACAGAAAAAGCTGAAGCGTAAAAGTTATAAACCTTCGTGAACAATTCATTAAATTAGCTTATCTATATTACGGGTAAAAACAGACAACTGAAACATATCTTATAATATGAAAATACTCCTTTTTTTTCAATTTTGTCA
The DNA here is from genome assembly GCF_020536995.1 of Dreissena polymorpha. Taxonomy (NCBI): domain Eukaryota; kingdom Metazoa; phylum Mollusca; class Bivalvia; order Myida; family Dreissenidae; genus Dreissena; species Dreissena polymorpha. The sequence goes on from NC_068355.1 coordinate 203,330,821, forward strand.
AAGTTACCAGCATCATTTAAACAGACTTGACAATCTTAGAATATCTTTGATAAAATTGTTTTTCCCATACATTTACCATTATAAGGATCAAAATATGTAGTGAAAAATTCATTATACAGACAAAGACATTGGATATAAATGCAATATGTGTGCTTTAAAAAAAAAATTAACATGCTATTTTTAACCAAAACTTTCAACATAAAGAGACTGACAGCATCATAATTCCCATGAAACATTGGTCAAATAAAAAATAAAATGTAAAATATTGTTTTTCTTTGAAAACAACTTGGCTGTTACACATACAAAATGTGGCTGTTGACATGACTTTCTGGCTTTCCACTTGAATTGTTGTGATGTGTCATTTCGAACTGAACAAGGTCATTCATTTTCACCCGTCATTAAATTCAAAGAGTCAGAGTAAGTGCTGAACAAACCAGGAGGTACGTAAAGACTAGCACATCTAAAAAAGTATTTATCTATGGACTTCTTAGGTTTGACTGGGGTCAATATGGTAACAACTGCTGCAACAGGCTGTGTTTCTGATTGAATGGTTTGATTTCATCAAATGGCATCTGAAAACAAGAAATACTTGTTACTGTAAATGCCAGTATTTCATTTTATTTTTGATACCGATGAAAAAAAACAAGAACAAGCACATGACTTGGTATTTCAAGGTTTTACAACTAATCTGATTTGAATCCATAGAGGAAATGAAGGTCCTGAGACTATTTATAAAATAATAATTGATAATACATATTTATATTGAAGTATAACCATTTTATTACCAAACAATTTGGATTAAGATTTGATGAAGATACATTTTGCGATTGGACTCAAATATCTTTTGAGAAGTAGTAAAAAGGGTTTGCCACCATGCACCCACATTTTACTTTAGTCTCAAAATTCCACTTATGTAAAAGAAAAAGAACCAAAATACAAAAGAAGGCAAGTTCACAGTTTTGCAAATATCTTTGTTTTAATCAAACTAGAAGCAATACTTTTTGAGTTTAGACTTGACATACAAATTCAACAACTGGATGCACGTATGGACGGACACAGGTAAATCTACATGAATCTACACATCTGTTGACTTGGGGGCATGCTAAAAACATTCACACGACTTGAATACTCACCTGAGGTTCGCTCTGCATGATCTTTGCAGACCGAGGGTCCTGCACCATGGATATACCAGAATCTTGAGATGATGAGTGCCACTGGTTCATGTGCTGTTATGATGTTCAAAGACGGAGGGTTCCACACCATAGAGATGCCAGTAACTCGAGATGATGACTGTTGCTGGTGCAAATGCTTCAAGAACAAGCTCAACGCTTTGATATCCGGGATTCTGCAATTAAGTATGTCATGTGTCAATTAAGACAACTATTTTTAAGAATTTACTAGCATTTCATAAAAATTATCAAGTATCAAAATGCGGGTTCAACCCTGGCAACACAATACTCTCTCAAGAAGAGCTTTGACACAGACGTGACGAACTCCCCCACCTGAAGAGCGGATGAAAATAACTTGAAATAGGGAACACCATGCTGAATGTGTAAAACGCACCCATGACCCCGTGACCTAGTTTTTCGCACGGCATGGCCCATGTTCGAACATGACCTAGAGATCATCTAAATAAAACTTCTGCCCAAGTTTTTTGAAGAGGGGATGATAAGTGCTTGAAATGGAGAGCGGAGACCAAACTGAAAGTGTAAAACGCATTAGTGACCCCATGACCTAGTTTTTGGACCAGCATGGTCCATGTTCGATCATGGCCTAGAGATAATCTATATAAAAAGCCTGACCAAGTGTGGTGAAGAGCGGATGATAAGTAATCGAAATAGAGAGCGGACACCAAACTGAATGTGTAAAACGCACTAAGTGACCCCGTGACCTTGTTTTTTGCCCTCATGGCCCATGTTCAAACTTGGCCTAGAGATCATCTAGATACAACTTTTGACCAAGTTTGGTGAAGATTGGATGACAACAACTTGTATTAGAGAGCGGACACTTAATACGGACAGACCGACAAACAGACCGACAAGTACACTCCTGTATACCCCCCTAAACTAAAAGGTACGAACAGCACTGATCCCTCTTTGTAATTCAATGTTAGTTTAAGAACCATATTTACAGTTCATATGGAACATGATTTTGTAAAGAGTGAAAGAGTCAGATATGTTGGTACCTGCTGAGAAATTGTTTGCTGTTGTTGTTGTTGTGGTTTTGAGTTTTAATATAACTCTAGATGTTAAATTTCAAATGCAAATTTGAGGGTTTAGCTTGGAACTATCTTGGAACTTTCTTAACATTTCTTTATAAGATAAAGTAGTTTGCGGCTGAACCCTTAAACTTAGATTAGATAAACTGGTCAATTTATTGAAGAGCAGAAACCCCAGTTTGTATTGGGTTTTACCTATTTGGTATTTGTGAAAGCTTTATTGCATCAAAAGGTTTAGGCTATTAAGACTGGGTCTCCTGAATGCTTTGCACAGTGGCCCCTTTTGCAATGGCAAGGTGACTTACCTATTGAGATGTAGAGTTTGATTTGGTGAACATCGCTCACTTGGCTTGAACTTGTGAGTATAAGGCCTCTGTAAACAGATAGAAAAACCTTAGGGCATCCCAGAAATGTGTCCCTTTAAACAAAATAATTTGATTGCATTCTGAAATGGCATCAGTTATATAAGAAGTAAATCAATGTTGTTTGAGTGAAAACAATATTTAAGAAATAAATTATGTTTGAAGGATCTTGATACAAATGGGATATAAACTAAACACTTGATACACACATAGCCTTCTATATATTGTACACTTGATACAAACATTTTGTGTCCCTCTGGAACCAATATTTATTAAGTTATGTGCAACACTAAAAAGGTGGGACGGACATAAGGATGAAAGTAAGGACGGGGATAATTACAGACAAGGACAGATGTGTACGCATCCCCCCACTGAGCCCTTTCAAGGCAATACAAATGGCGGCTATTATAATTTTTAACACTTACATAAATGATTTGTTTAAGTTAGCAGCCAGGATAGAGTTTTATCAATATTTAACACAACTGTTTAAATTAAAATTTGGAGTGAAACACTGCACATTATAAATGGTTAATTACATGTACATTACCAACCTACCTTATTGACAAAGTAATCTTGGCCCCTGGCCAAGAAAGTATGGAGCCTCAGGTTAAGAGTGGCTCCACCCTGCGAGTAGGACTAGTTGAGCATTGGCCCCAAGGTCACTGGGAGTCTGGGCCCAGCTGACCAGACAGCCTGTTGTTCAGCTTGGTACCGATCTATGATTGCATGGATTCCTATAGGAACAGGCTCTTAAAACAAAATCCAAGAATTTAAATAAATATTGAAAATAAATGAAGAAAATAATTTTAAAATGAGCTGAAGGCTTTTACATAATTATTTTACTAAATTTAAATATAATTTAACAATTCTATTGAAGCAGATTTTTATGCAAGGATAAACTTTTGGTTCAGGGGCTGAATTTTGTTCGAAATTATACAAAACTTAATGCCCTGACCTTCTATGATTAAAATTGATATCAGATCAAGTGCTATTTGCATTTTATTTACTAAGTGTGATCAATTTAAAAGCACATAATTCCCATTTGATGCTTGGAACTTTTCAGGCACATAAAATACTGATGTTAAGTGAAGTATACGAGTCTCATTCTGGGAAAATAGGGCTTAATGTATGTGCAGTCTGCACAGGCTAATCTGAGATGACACTTTAATAGGACTTAATGTATGTGCAGTCTGCACAGGCTAATCTGGGATGACACTTTAATAGGACTTAATGTATGTGCAGTCTGCACAGGCTAATCTGGGATGACACTTTAATAGGACTTAATGTATGTGCAGTCTGCACAGGCTAATCTGGGATGACACTTTAATAGGACTTAATGTATTCGCAGTCTGCACAGGCTAATATGGGATGACACTTTAGCACATACATGAAGCCCCATATCCCAGATCATGTCTCTTATACTAATTGTTGTTCTTGTTGCTGCTTCTGCTGCGACCAGGCCAAAGACAGAGATGAAGCCCCGATGCCAAATCGCCATCCCAAAGCCAGAAATTACTGACAACAACTGTTGTTGAATTGCGTCAACCGCAGACAGCTAATATGGAGTACTGTTCTAATTATTGGAAAGCAACATATCAAGGTCAGTCACATTAACAGACGAGTCATGCAGAGCCTGCTCTCTGTTGGATCAGATTGTTTCAGTTCGAGCGACTCATTCGGAACAATGTGTCGATGCCCAGCTCCGCTGTTGGAAGCGTTGATGTAGCCAACTTGAGTGATGTTTATAAGAGGCTTGCTACATGAAGGCTGACGCAAGACAAACTGAATTTCTTTAATTAGTTGTTTTATTTGTGCCCAAACTGGGTTGGACTTGTCTTGGACTTTCACTTACACAACGTTCGTTTTGTTGTCTAATAATGTTTGCTAAAAAGGAAATGACAAGCAAACCAAACCCTGATTTTTTTAATGACAAATGAATATGCACTGTAACAAATTACTTTACACACCTGTTTTTTAATGCCAAACATTTCATCTAGTATTGATATTTAGGAAATAGCGATTAGAACTCAGAATAGCAATGTATCAATATGTTACGCGCACAAACTTTAAATTGAAATTTTGGTGTTTTAAACCGCGAAACATTCATGGTAAAGCACACTGTGTTGCAAGGTGTGATATTGCAAAGGGCTGAGTTTGAGTTTTGATAACCAACCAAGTCATTACTGTCTTTCTATGTCAGTATGGATGTATCGTGCTCTGGATGTTCACAACCAAGTCATTACTGCCTTTCTTTGTCAGCATTGATGTATCGTGCTCTGGGTGTTCACAACCAAGTCATTACTGCCTTTCTTTGTCAGCGTGGATGTATCGTGCTCTGGGTGTTCACAACCAAGTCATTACTGCCTTTCTTTGCCAACATGGATGTATAATGCTTTAGGTATTCACAACCAAGTCATTACTGCCTTTTTTGTCAGCATGGATGTATCGTGCTCGAGGTGTTTACAGCCAAGTCATTACTGCCTTTCTTTGTCAGCATGGATCTAGCGTGCTCTGGGTTTTCACAACCAAGTCTTTACTGCCTTTCTGTGTCAGCATGGATGTATCGTGCTATGGGTATTCACAACTAAGTCATTACTGCTTTTCTTTGTCAGTAACATTGACAAAAGTCCGTTCTATTATGATATTTTGGTCGCTGAGAGGACAATCTGGGGCAGTCCTTAACCCTACTGTTGTCCTAACTACCAACAGCAGAAGTATCCCACTAAAAAAGCTTACGCTTTTATTGTTCCTTGATTTTTTCCCGTTCAATTTCTGTTTGTCCCATAAAGATTGGAACAAGTTATTGAACTTTTTATTCTTCATGATATTTGTTGTGATGTCTAACAGCAACTACTGACTGTTGGCGTAACCATAACGACTGTTATAACTTTTCGTGTCTGTAACACTCATCCCTCTCAGGCCCACGGGGAACTCTAGCTTAACAAAACTACCCAGGCTTATGTATGGACAACTTGACGTTGGCATTGCGTTTGTTCAGAACAGAATCATGCTCAGAATTTCCTGCAGAACGGAGTTGTTCAACGATGCTGACTTTTTGAGTCAGGAGGTCAAGGGGGAGGAGTTAGAAGTCAGGGGAGGGGAAGGATTGTTCTGAACTGGGGCTCCTGCAGGCGGAACTCGTGCGGATGCTGGGCCAACTTGATATCAATGCTGGTGCTCTGCTGAAAACAACAACAACTTGGAACTTGTAACAAATAGGAACTTGTAACAAATTATATTATAATCTATAACAAACTATGCCTCTTGACAGGTTGTGAAGGTTTTCAACAACATGGATTTCTAATCTGGCATTTTATTGGTTCCTTGTCCTTAATAGCATGAACATAAATACAACAAGGGCTGTTTGTAAAACATGCATGCCCCCCATATGGGCTCTCCGTTGTAGTGAGAGCCATTGTGTGAATATGTTTTTTGTCACTGTGACCTTGACCTTTGACCTGGTGACCTGTAAATCAATAGGGGTCATCTGCCAGTCATGATCAATCTACCTATCAAGTTTCATGATCTTTGGCATATGCGTTCTTGAGTTATCATCCGAAAACCATTTAACTATTTCGGGTCACCGTGACCTCGACCTTTGACCTAGTGACCTCAAAATCCATAGGGGTCATCTGCGAGTCATGATCAATCTACCAATGAAGTTTCATGATCCTATGCGTATGCATTCTTGAGTTATCATCCGGAAACCATTTTACTATTTTGGGTCACCGTGACCTTGACCTTTGACCTAGTGACCTCAAAATCAATAGGGGTCATCTTCGAGTCATGATCAATCTACCCATGAAGTTTCATGATCCTAGGCGTATGTGTTCTTGAGTTATCATTCAAAAACCATTTTACTATTTCGGGTCACCGTGATCTTGACCTTTGACCTCAAAATCAATAGGGGTCATCTGCGAGTCATGATCAATGTACCTATGAAGTTTCATGATCCTAGGCCCAAGCGTTCTTGAGTTATCGTCTGACAACCACCTGGTGGACGGACAGACCGACCGACCGACAGACAGACCGACATGAGCAAAGCAATATACCCCCTCTTCTTCGAAGGGGGGCATAATTAAGTCATTTTGTATTACTAGAAATGGCGCGGCAGAGGCCGACGCGTATCCCCACGCCGAATGTTTGACCTAGGTGTGCCCCAGGGTTGGTAATGGGGCCATGCATAGCTGAGATTGACCGTATTGTCATAAGAGAAGTTCATCATCAATTAGAAGTGAATTGGTGTAGAAATGAAGAAGTTATAGTAAAAGGCAATTTTGGGTGGGTGTGACATATGTGGGCAGGGCGCCCCAGGGTTGGTAATTGTGCCATAGTTGAGATTGACCGTATTGTCATAAGAGAAGTTCAGTATCAATTTGAAGTGAATCGGTGTAGAAATGAAGAAATTATAGTAAAAGGCAATTTTGGGCGGGTGTGGTCTATGTGGGCGGGGCCCCAGGGTTGGTAATGGGGTCATGCATAGTTGAGATTGACCGTATTGTCATAAGAGAGGTTCAGTATCAATTTGAAGTGAATCGGTGTAGAAATGAAGAAATTATAGTAAAAGGCAATTTTGGGTGGGTGTGGTCTATGTGGGCGGGGCGCCCCAGGGTTGGTAATGGGGCCATGCATAGTTGAGATTGACTGTATTGTCATAAGAGAAGTTCAATATCAATTTGAAGTGAATCGGTGTAGAAATGAAGAAATTATAGTAAAGGCAATTTTGGGTGGGTGTGGTCTATGTGGGTGGGGCCCCAGGGTTGGTTATGGGGCCATGCATAGTTGAGATTGACCCTAATGTCATAAGAGAAGTTCAGTATCAATTTGAAGTGAATCCGTGTAGAAATGAAAAAATTATAGTAAAGGCATTTTTTTGGTGGGTGTGGCCTATGTGGGCGGGGCGCCCCAGGGTTGGGATTGGGGCCATGCATAGTTGAGATTGACCCTAATGTCATAACAAAAGTTCAGTATCAATTTGAAGTGAATCCGTGTAGAAATGAAAAAATTATAGTAAATGGAAATTTTTGGTGGGTGTGGCCTATGTGGGCGGGGCGCCCCAGGGTTGGGAATGGGGCCATGCATGGTTGAGATTGACCGTATTGTCATAAGAGAGGTCCAGTATCAATTTGAAGTGAATCGGTGTAGAAATAAAGAAGTAAATGTAAAATAACCTAAAAAAATGAGTGATAATTTCTGACGCGGCCCCACCCCAACCGCTATAACTTTTGACCCAGGGGTCAGATCAAAATTCCAAATAGTGCAGGGTCGCACATATCCTCATAGCTACCATGTGTGTAAGTTTCAAGGTTCTAGTGCTTTTAGTGTAGGAGGAGATAGTGGCCAGGACGGACGGACGGACGGACAGACGGACGGACGGCGGAGATAACCACAATATCCCCACCTTTTTTTCAAAAAGCGTGGGGATAAAAACAAGAAAAGTGTTGGCTAATGCTATTCTTATCTGTACATTTGTATCTATTATCTTTACTCCATTTCCAGAAATGTATTTTCATAAACCAATATGCGGATCACTAATGTTAGAAAGTGTCGTCCCAGTAGTAAATAGTTAACAATTACATAAATGATTTGTTTTAGTTAGCAGTAACAATAGAGTTTTATTAATATTAAACACACACAAACTATTTTCATTGACATTTTGAGTAAAACACTACACATTATACATGGTAAATTACATTACCAACATACCTTATTGACGAGGTAGTTTTGGCCCCTGGCCAAGAAAGTATGGAGCCCCGGATTCAGAGTGGCTTCATCCTGTGGGTAGTACTATTTGAACATTTGTCCAAAGGTCCTGGACCAGGAGGAACAGGCTCTTAAAACAAAATGCAGGAATTAAATTAAATATTGAAAATAAATGAAGAAAATAATTTTTTAATGTGCTGAATGCATTTAAATATTTTTTTGCTCAAATTAAAGAGATAGAGGATATTTGTTGGATGCGCCACTCGTGAAAATATTATTTTCTATGATCACTCGTGAATTAAAATCGATAATCCACTGAATCCAACAAATTTTCTTTTTATTTTATGCTTTTTTTCACAGTTTATATACATTGTTATAGTGTTCAACTAAAGAATTTCGCTGGGAAAATGACGTCATTTCGTCAAAAAAATGACGTCATTTCACAGTAAACAATGAAAATTATCGATAATTCTCACTGATAATTTTCACTGTTTGAAACAGTGAAATTATCAGTTTTAATTCACTGATATTTCTCTATAAACCACCGGAAAGCATTAAATAAAATTCAACAATTCGATTTAAGCAGATATTTTAATTATGCAAGGAGAAACTTTTGGTTCAGGGTTTAAATTTTGGCCCAAAAATAGACAAAACTATATTCTGACCTTCTATGACTAAAACTGATATCAGATCAACTTTTATTTATTATTTATTAGTGCTGCAACAATACGCCAAAAACCGTATTGCAATATATTGTCAGTTCAAAAACCCGTATTGCAATATATCGCAATATATTGCTAACTTGTACCAAAATTATAACTTGCCAATTACCCAATAATCCCATAAATTCCACTTTTAAAGCAAATTCTGGTAAATATTTACTATAAATGTGCTCAAGAATAATAAGAAACACAAACATTTGCAAATTTTCTTAAGTATCAAATACATTTTTGCAATTGTTACTATTTAAAGATGTGATGAAATAACGTCCAACCGGGGCGTTTTTCCCGCTGAACACGCGTAATTCAGCTGACGTGATGTTCCCGTTTTTATACAACACAAAATACACCCATACTTTCCATGCGACGTTCTACATGTCTGTATAATTTTTCGCGCGCTTTTTATTGAGACAAAGGATAAAGCACTTTTTATTTGACGCTATAATTTTTTATTGTCGCGTTAGCATTCAAATTTGGAAGCGTGTTTCCGAAATTCGGATTACAAATAATGCTCAAATCAGAATCGAACGAAACATTTACAGCTGTGCGCAATTAATTCAACGATAATCTGTTCAAAAGCATCGAATGAATGCTCCCATGTAACAATGCTACTCCGTATAATACACTTTTTAGAATGCTTTTTTTACATAAAAAATAATTTACACTGCTTTGTTTTGTTTACCTTTTTATCATTATTTCGGATGGCTTTTCTGGACGAAATGTGAATGAATTTTTGTAAAATTTTCGTACCGGTATGATGAAAATCATATCGCAATACAATATGCGGATTGCGTATTGCGATATATACCGATATACCGGTATATTGTTGCAGCCCTATTATTTATTTTCCAAGTTTGATCAATTTAAAAACGAATAATTCACATTTGATGTTAGGAGCTTTTCTTCAATCAGGCAGAAAAAGGACTGATGTTAAGTCAACTATATGAGCCTCATTCTATGAAAATAGGACTTGATGTATGTGCAATCTGCACAGGATATTCTGGGATGACACTTTAATAGGACTTAATGTATGTGCAATCTGCACAGGATATTCTGGGATGACACTTTAAGCACATACATGAAGCCCCGTATCCCAGAGCACCACTCAGATACTACTTGTTGTTCTTATTGCTGCTGCTGCTGCATTGACCAGGCCATAGACAGAGATGGAGCGAGTCCCGACGCCAAAGTTGCCACCTCAAACCTGGGAATTCTTAACAACAACTGTTGTTAAATGGTATCAATCGCATACTGGCATAAGGTTCACATTATTCGAGAGCAACTTATCGAGGTCAGTCGCAATAAGGGACAAGTCACGCAACGCCTGCTCTATCTGTTGGATCAGATTGTTTCTGTGTAAGCGACTCGTCTAGAACAATTTGTCGATTTCCAGCATTGAATTGTTGCTAAGCAACATCGATGCTGGGATGGAAGTTGAACTCGTCAAGGCTCCGCTGTAAGAAGTGTTGATGTGGCCAACATGGGAGAAGATGTTTGGGGGCTTGTTACTCTGACGCAAGACGTTTTTGTGCTGAATTACTTACAGTGATTTTTTTTGCTTTAATTTGTTACAGCCTGTGCCTTTTGAATTGGGAAAATTAGCGCGATAAACCGTGAAATTGGGAAAAATAGCGCGATAAACCATAAAATTGGAAAAAATGAAGCATTATAAATAGGATTATAAGTAACAGAAGTGATATTGTTTTTAAGTGCATGTTCAGGGAGTTTTCTAGAAAAGGAGTCTGGTCAAATTGTTTTTTTTTTAATCAATAAAAGTGGCAAGTTTGGGAATGATTTATGGACAAAAATGACTAAATTCAAGTTATATATTTTGTAAGATGTTTAAAAAATTAAGTTGAGACCTAAATTTTAAGAAATTATAATTAAGTTATATGAGACTTCTTTCTAAAAAAAAAAATAAAAAAATAAGAACTCAGAATAGCGTTGTATCAATAAGTTATGCCCCAAAAACTTAATATTGAAAATTTTGGGTTTTAAACCGTGAAAAATACATAGTAAAGTACAGTTCATAGCAATGTGTAATACTTTTTTTTTTACAAGGGATGTGTTTGTCAGATACACAATGCCCCTACTGCGCCGCTTTGATTATATATTTTTGTTCTTGATTATACCCCTTTACAAATATTACTTCCCTTGAAAAAATGATATGTACCTGACAAATGATAAATATAAATTATCTCCCTTTTAAGCGTGTTACTTCCATTTTATTTGTCTGTTTTTACCTTTTATCTTCAGGATGACTTTGACCTTTCACCACTTAAATTTTGCAACTCCATGAGATACACATGCATGCCAAATATCAAATTGTGATTTTTAATAATGCAAAAGTTATGGCCTATGTTAACGTTTTCAGACGAACGGACTGACAGACAGTTCAACTGCTATTTTGCCACCCTACCGGGGGCATTAAAATAAATATAAAAAAACAGGCATGACTTCAGTAATTTTAAGTGCGAGACTTTCCCCATAAATAGTTTTGACTAAAACAACTTTTATTGTGAAACTTTACAACTTTAAATGTGAGAATTAACAACTTAAAATGTAAGACTACATTATTTTAGATGTGATACTCGGCAACTTTGACTGTAAAACAAGGGACAAAATTGTCACAAAACCAGGTTTTCATTGTGAAAAAAAAATCTGATAAAGGGAGAAAACTCAAACTGAACTTTTGAAATGACCAAAAAAAATTAACCCCCTTTGAAAGTTTTTTTTTTTTTTTTAAATCTATTTTTAGTCGTGGCGACCTTGACATTGGAGATATTGACGTGATTCTTTCGTGGGACACACCGTCCCATGATGGTGAACAAATGTGCCAAATGATTTTAAAATCTCACAATGAATGACATAGTTATGGCCAGGACAAGCTCATTTATGGCCATTTTTGACCTTTGAACTCAAAGTGTGACCTTGACCTTGGAGATATCGACGTAATTATTTCGCGCGACACACCGTCCAATGATGGTGAACAAATGTGCCAAATGATTTTAAAATCTGACGATGAACGACATAGTTATGGCTCGGACAAGCTCATTTATGGCCATTTTTGACCTTTGAACTCAAAGTGTGACCTTGACCTTGGAGATATCGACGTAATTATTTCGCGCGACACACCGTCCAATGATGGTGAACAAATGTGCCAAATGATTTTAAAATCTGACAATGAACGACATAGTTATGGCCCGGACAAGCTTATTCCGCCAGCCCGCCAGCCAGCCAGCCAGCCCGCCTGCATTCGCCAATCTAATAACCAGTTTTTTCCTTCGGAAAACCTGGTTAACAATAAACTTTTAACATGACACTAAACAACTTAAAATATGAGACTGTACACATTTAAATGTGCACAACTTATTACGCAAGATACTAGTTGATGTCTACATTTTATGCCATTGTTTTTGTAAGACAGACCTTAGATGTAAAGTTTAGTCACTGGCGTTGAAAGTGTGTGCATAAAGATATGAAAGCAGTATAGTGATTTTGTCTTTGCAAACATCCGGTTTCTAATTAAGATAAAAATCATAATCAGTTATACGTGAACACAAATACTTAACAATTAAGAATTTTTGATTTGTACTAAGTTTCAACTTATGCAGCTTAATAAGGCAAGTAACTCATTGTTCCAACCTATCAAACACTTTTAATATGGCAAATATTGCATTGTAAATTTTAACCAATAAATATTTATAATAAACATTATAGACTTTTTGAGGAATGGAGCTGAATTATGGCCCAATCTTTGACAAAGTTACTAACACTGTAATGTCTCACCTGAAGCTCAGAAGCTGAGCTGATATGCTGGCCTTGCGGATATTGTTAAGGGCCGAGTTTGAGTTCTGATTAACTTCGGGTTGAGAGTCGAATGGCGTACTGGACCATACAACAAAACTGGTGTCATGTTTCAAAGCCTTCTTTAGTCTCAATTCAATGCGACGCCCTCTCAATAATGGGCGGAATTCACGTCTGATGCGCACCACATGAATAAATGGTGCACTGAGGACAGTCCGTAACGCTACTACTGTCCTAACTATCTACAGCAGATATACTTCCCAATATATTGTTTCGATTGTTCCTTGATTTGCTCCCGTTCCTCGCTGAATAAAAAGCTGTCTTATAAAGAATTAAACAAATTATTCAACGTTTAATTCTTCGTGATGTCCACAGCGAGAACTAACTGTTAGCGTTAACTGTTAGCGTTACCATAAGTACTGCTATAACGTCTCTCTTCTGTAACACTCATCCCACTCGGGCACTAGAGCTAAACAAAACTACTCGGGCTTGCTTGGGGAAACCTCGACACAGACATTTTGGTTGTTCATAACAGCGCGTGAAAACTTGACGTGCTGAGGATTTATTGCAGAACAGACTTGTGTAACGATGCTGACCCTTTGAGGCCGGAGGTCCAGTGGGAGGAGCTAGGGATCAGGGAAGGCAAAGGATCATTTAGTGTTGGGGCTCCTGCAGGCCGGACTGGTGCTGTTGCTTGGCCAACTGGATATCAATGCTGGTGCTCACCTGAAAACAACAACACTAGAGTGGGGGATATGAACTTGTAACACATTTTTATATTACAATGTATAATACACTACATATATGCCTCTTGATTGGATGTGAAAGTTTTCAACAGCAAAACATAATTATCTGAATTACTAATTTGGAATTTAATTGGTGCATTGTCCTAAATAGCAATTAATGAAAATTAATGCAATTAAACCATTTCATATTAAAACATTAAAAGTGTTGGCTAATGCTTTAATAACCTGTAAATTCATAATTATTATTCTTACTATAACTTTCAGTGTAATTTATAAGCCAAATTGCCGCTAATCAATATTAGAAGCTTTCGTCCCAGATTAGCATGTGAAATCCACATAAGCAAATCAGGGAGGACACTTTCTGACGATACTGGATGTTCACAAAAGAAGATACTTATTTTCAACAAAACATACCTTTAAAGAGGTAATTGTTGTCCCTAAGTAGCCTGTGCAGACTGCACAGGCTAATCTGGGACTACAATCTAAGCACATGCATTAAGCCCTATTATTTCACAGCGTGGCTCATTGATGTTTTTAGCCAGTTTTTCCTGCATAACAACAAAAACAAAAGGAAAATCATCTTGATGCAATCCGCTAAAGAACTTCCAAGATTTGGCTCCGTACGAATGGATGGACGAAAAGACAGACGGACGGACGGACAACGCCAAAACAATATCCCTCCACCTATGGCGGGGGATAATAATAAATGGTAGGCAACAACTTCATATTTATGTATTCCCAAAGTAACAAAAACACACACACCATTTTTACCATGCCTTTACAGGTCTTTGGTGTTAAACTCTGTTTAAATTCACACTAGACAACAATTCCAAAGTAAACCATCATGTCATAAAAGTTGTAAGACATATTACAAATTAATAAATATGAAACAATTTAATGGCAACAACTCACTGCTGGTACATATTGGCAGTTCTCTCCCTTGTTAGTGTAAGCTAAATTTATTAAAGGCCACAATATACTTAATGATTTCCCTATATAATTCAATGTAAACGCGACAACTTAAAGAGAAAACAAGGGACAAAATAGTCACAAAACCAGGTTTTCATTGTGAAAAAAAAATCTGATAAAGGGAGAAAACTCAAACTGAACTTTTGAAATGACCAAAAAAAATTAACCCCCTTTGTAAGTTTTTTTTTTTTTTTAAATCTATTTTTAGTCATGGCGACCTTGACATTGGAGATATTGACGTGATTCTTTCGTGGGACACACCGTCCCATGATGGTGAACAAATGTGCCAAATGATTTTAAAATCTCACAATGAATGACATAGTTATGGCCAGGACAAGCTCATTTATGGCCATTTTTGACCTTTGAACTCAAAGTGTGACCTTGACCTTGGAGATATCGACGTAATTATTTCGCGCGACACACCGTCCAATGATGGTGAACAAATGTGCCAAATGATTTTAAAATCTGACGATGAACGACATAGTTATGGCTCGGACAAGCTCATTTATGGCCATTTTTGACCTTTGAACTCAAAGTGTGACCTTGACCTTGGAGATATCGACGTATTTATTTCGCGCGACACACCGTCCAATGATGGTGAACAAATGTGCCAAATGATTTTAAAATCTGACAATGAACGACATAGTTATGGCCCGGACATGCTTATTCCGCCAGCCCGCCAGCCCGCCAGCCAGCCCGCCCGCATTCGCCAATCTAATAACCAGTTTTTTCCTTCGGAAAACCTGGTTAATAAATGCAACATTTTGAACATAGGGACCACCATAACGATACTTTTTCTGAAAGTTCATTCTAAGCTGAATCGATTTAAGCAATAAAAAAGATATGTCATGTTAAACTAAACATTTACTTTACTCAAATCAAACTCTACTTCTTTTGCGCCTTAAATTTTGCGGCCATTTTCTAGTGCAATGTAACTGTTTTCAGGTCAAACTTGTACTTTAGTCTCTAACTTTATCATATGTCAGGGATTAAATACTGAGCACCTTTTCTTTCCCTTCCAATATATCCAAGAGATAAAGTCAGAACACCAGTCTAAAGTGTAAAACATGGCTTCGAGTAAAATATGATTTTTTTAGTCAGTACAGCCCTACATGAAAAGATTATTTAGTATAATGTAACCTATAAGACAACCTGAACTGTTTAAAACGCAAAAAATATGCACTTCCTTATCATTTTTCATCTATCCTCAATGTGCATGCCAAGCTTCAGATTGATCCTTTACGTAAAAATGTTTGAACAATTAAAATTATTATAATAATGCCTGATAAGACATATGGCTTCCATTGTCGGTGCTTAAATTTATAAAGGGCTTTCAAGAGCAAATAATATTAACTTATATAACAGAATACAGTAAATATACTGTAAACTTCTTTTATGCTATATCGAATAATAAATATAATATTATTAAAACGTGTTTGGGCTTCTTTCAGTGCAAATTTGTGAGTTTAGATGTGCTCAATACGAGATTCTGTACTTTTTATTATCCCCTGCCATAGGCGGAGGGATATTGTTTTGCGCTGTCTGTCAGTCCTTCCGTCCGTCCGTCTTTCCGTCCGTCCGCCCGTCTGTCCGGAGCCATATCTTGTAAGTGCTTTGGCGGATTTCATTGAAACTTGGTATGAGTATGCATATGGATAAGAGGATGATCCACGCCAAATGGCATTGTACACCATCAGTTAATATTAGAGTTATGGCCCTTTATATCTTGAAAATGCTTTTTGTGTGTCCGGAGCCATATTTTTGAAGTGCTTTGGCCGATTTTATTGAAATATGAAATGAGAATATATATGGATAAGAGGATGATGCACGCCAAATGGCAATGTACACCATCTGTTCATAACGGAGTTTTGGCCCTTTGTATCTTGAAACATTGTTGTTTTGAGTGTCAAATATAATACTTTTGTGTCCAGAAGCATATTGGCGCGTGCTATCAATTCAACGAATTTGCTTGTTTTAATTATTTTCCCATACAAATTTTCCAATTTAATTATTTTTCTTTACACTTTTCCATACTCGTTAATTCCATGAAACAAAACGCATTTATTCCATGAAACTAACAAGAACGCATAATATCCTGTGAAAAAATGGTGGTTTTATGTAAATCATGCTCCTTTGTGACGGGGCCTGTTTTGACTAAAAAAAACAACACTGTATACTCAATGAAAACTTAACACCTCCTCGCAATAAGACTCTATACGGCATTAGATGGAATAGATTCCAATCAAATAGGCTTAATTAAATATCTTACAGCTTTACAAAAACTCAAGGCCTGCATGGGGATGACAGAAATTATTGCCGTGTTGTGTTTCTGAGGTGTCTGTATCGGTAAGTTATAAAGCATCGAGCTGGAAAAGGGTTTGAGTTATTGATCATCAAGTAAAATAAGTTGTACTGAAAACACGATATACACAAGAATAGACGCCATTTTACCTTCTGTGAAATCATATCATATCATTCTCGTACACTTCACTTATTTATACACTGCAAAAACACTATTATTCGCGGGACATTATTTTTTATTGATTTTAAGGGTTAAACGATCCACAAATTAAATACAAACACACTGGAAAATAACTTACACAAATTCCATATTTATTGTTTCCAAACTGAGAAAGTCATGCATTAACTACCACGTCCATGAAAGTCTTTTTTTAACCACGAAATAACATGCGGACGAATATATATGATTTTACAATAAACAAACAATTTAAAAGGATATTTTACCTTATGTAAATTCATACCATTCTTTGCCACCTCATCTTAATAAACAGGAAATACACAAGCAGTACTTTTCCTTGAGTATTCATGGGTCTGTTTAACGGACCCATACCCAAAGCGTGTTATATGCTGTTCCTTATGAAAATTATATCTAAATTATGTTTCAATTAGATCTAACAAAGTTTATAACTATTATAATAGGATTTTATTCCTATAATTTGAAGTATAATTAAAACTTATATTAAATGTGTTTTTCCCAAATTAATGGACTTTTAGCACAAAACAAATTCAAAATCCCAAAATTGCATTTTTTCCCAAAGTGGCCAAGAAAAGGCCTGACAAAGCGTCTCTTTTACCTTCTGCGTCATGCTTGTCCCCCACATCCTCAGCATCGTTGTCCCGACCCAGCAGCAACTAAAGCAGCAGAATAGCTTGATGTATTTCTTGTATGTATATTTAGGACTCACGCACACTGATATAAATTTAATAACAATCAATAAGACATGTTCAACATCATAAAATATGGCAAATTAATAAATCTCACATCAAGTGTAACCTTTCTGTAAACGTTGCGTAAAATATCAATATATACTCCTCCAAAGATAACTTAAACAATTTCATATTTTATTAAAAAAGTATTCATCCATATACATTTCTTACATGGCATGGTGTTTATAGAAATGAAAGTCTAAAAATAGCCTCAGTTGCTATGTACATGTGCATATATGTACAAATATTACATGTTCAGTTCAAATGCTTTGTTTTTTCATGCAAATTTTACAAGATCTAAATTTTAGGACCATAATGACACAAACGTTGTGACAACATAACATAATATGCATTACATCTAATGTTCCAACAAAAACCCTCACATTGTATAATCAGATAACAATATGTGCACATAAATTATTTGTATCTTTAACTACACAAACAATGTTGTATTGTAACATCACACACTACTATGTTCGTATGCTAAACAACACATTGTCATTGAAATACTAATCACTAATTACAACAACTAATACATACATGTACACACTATTCCACTCTGAACACCAGGATGTTGTCCTCCAACTGTCCCACAATGATGGATGATGTGGTGCTGCTGTAGCAGACTGACCATGGCCCCCACACTCCATCCTCCTCAGTAGCCAGCGCAGCCAGCTCACTCTCTCCCTCCCAGCCCACCTGTAGTACAGTGTGGGACCAGCATCCACAGACCAGCACCTGGCCTGCAGGGGTCACATGTAGACCATATGGGCGCACTAGTGCTGGGTCTGTGTATGTAGCCAGGAGTGTGCCATCCCTGGCCAGGGTGAGAAGCTTGTCATGGGACCAGCTGGTGATGTACAGCCTGTCTCCTGTGGGACTCACAGCACACTTGTATACTGCAAAACAGAGTACCAGGGGTAACATCAAGATATTGAATTACTGTCAATGTTAAATAATCTTATTAAACATACTGCAGTGATATTGTATAACGCATATGTTGCTATAAAGAGGCCTTTACACATCTAAAATATATGCATACATTTCAATGATTCAATAGTTAAGTGTGACATTAAACTTCAGTAGCAGAAGTATTGTGTTAACGTTTTGACATGTTGAAGTGCGACTGGTGAGTTAGATATGAATTGAAGCAAAACAATTACACAGATGGAAACAATTACACATACTGAAACAATTGCACAGTTCTATCAACAGGTAAACATAGTGTTCATGTACAATCATTTAACAACCACAAAATTAAGACAGGGTCAGAAAGTGTCTCTTTCCCAGGAACTCAGTTTCTATTTATAGACATGCCATGTAGTGACAGTCAAAGTACTTCATTACTCATGTTTATAAATCAATATTTCTGAATCTTGTTTTGGCTACAATGTACTGTAGTATTCAAGGGCACATATGAATTATAGAACAAATAGTTTATAATACATCAGCAGGTTTTCTGCTATTACATCTGAATTTTATTTTATTATCATCTCACAAAGTATGTAACTATAATTTATATTATTATTTTTTCAAAATAACAAGATAAAGGCCTAATGGGTCAATATTTGTTGATTAAAAAAATAAATCCCAACTCGGTTCATTTAGTCAATAAAAATTCCCAAATTTGTCATTGTATGAATTTAGAATAACACAATTTGACTAGACTCCTTTTCCCACAATGGCTAGACAAATCCCTGTACATAATACACATGTTATCAGGATGGATTCACCATGATTCTTACCTGTCAAATCACCTGATCTATCTTGGTAGAGTCTGCAGATCAGTTTGCCACTCAATGTGTATTTGTACAAATCTTTACCAGAGGTGACAAAAAGGTCTCCATTTTGATGGGCAATACCTCTACATTCATGTTGTAACTGAAACTTCCTGCCAGAAACAAGCTTTCCCTGGTTGACAGTGATAAACTGGACCTCATGTATCTTGCTATCATAGTCATTCACAGCCACAGCAACCTCATTCGGTGTGATCAAACATATGGCCCGTGGATAAGCATTCACATCCCAGTGACTCACCACCTGGTACTGCTGGCTCAGAAGCTTGACTCTCTTATTATCGAAGTCTGCAACCAGGACCTGTCCATCTGGAAGAACACATATGCCTGAGATATCACATGTAACTGAATCACATGGTATTCTCACATTGTGCACAGACTTCTGCTGGACATTAAACGCCTTGCCTGACTTTCCTAGCACAGTCAATGCTTGCTGTATTATATGCTTACATTTTATGCTGGCTATAAGACAGAGCTCCTTATTATCTCCAATTTTCTGAACAAGTTCATGGAATTGTGACAAGTCATTGTGAAGAGTGGTGCATTTATGAATAGAACTTGTAACTGACTCTTTAATACTTAAAACTTCATCTTTCATCTCGTTAAGTTCCTTCGTAGTAATATTATCAAATTCATTCACGATAGAGAGAACACTCCTACACATCTCTTCTTTTAAATATTGCTCATTTCCGCCTGATGTACCCACAGAATTATTATCACATTCATCTATATAAGTATTTAAATTGCCAAGCATTTGCTCTATCATAACTGCACTATGTTCCTTGTATGTTCTCTGCAATGACTGAATGCTGGCCTTCTGACTGATTTGCAGGGTTTTAATTTCCCCCAGGACAGTTTCCAGCTCCACTGACAGCCCCTCTAGGCCTGTGGGCTGCGAGTTGGTCAGCTCCGAAATCTGGGTCACTTTAC
This sequence comes from Dreissena polymorpha, assembly GCF_020536995.1. Taxonomy (NCBI): domain Eukaryota; kingdom Metazoa; phylum Mollusca; class Bivalvia; order Myida; family Dreissenidae; genus Dreissena; species Dreissena polymorpha. The sequence continues at coordinate 203,351,299 of NC_068355.1, forward strand.
TGCACTGGCTGAAATAAACAATTAATACATGTACATACTAAGGAATAGTAAGTGATATTATGTAATGCTTCAAACAAGTATAAAGTGTCAAATAAAAACATACATGGACAATAAATTAACGCTTCTTGGGCTTAACCCTTAAAGCGCTGGAGCTGAATTTTAAAGGCCTTTGCAAACAGTTTGGATCCAGATGAGACGCCACAGAACGTGGCGTCTCATCAGGATCCAAACTGTTTGCTATTCTGATAGTATTCTTTGAAAAAAATGAAGAAAATGCTTATTTTACAAATTCAGCAGACGACATTTTAGCAGACGACAAATTTCCCAGCATTCAAAGGGTTAATATGGAGGTATATAGATTTGCACTTTTCCATCCATCTGCGTGACTTTTCTGGCTTATATAACTCAACATGTATTCCTGCAACTTTAAAGTACAGTAACCAGGCATGTGAGCTAATGCACACCTCTATATGTTGTTTCTGTTGTTTTCATCATAATTGTAGTAATGTCTCATATTTATACATAAATGACATTTTAAAATATGTGCAGTGTAAAATAAACAGTATTGCTTGCTACAAGAGGACTATCACTTTACATAAATATTTATCATTGTGTAATTTTACCCACATGCATAGTTTGATATGTCTTTTTCAACATACCCAGAGTTATGGCCCTGTTTAGCAAAGAAATCACATTTAAAATTGTGTTGTGAGTAACTCAAAGAGTACAGCTGATAGAGGGATGAACTAATCTTAAAGTATAACCCACCATGTGAAATTATGCACCTTGATATTTTTTTAAAGTTTTTTTTTTACATAAGAAGAGTTATATGACAATCCCTTTAACCAAACAATAATATTTTTTCAATTGTGAGAAGCGTTACTCAAATAGAGGGATACTTCTACAGTAACATAGTAATTGTCAGGTTAACGTGTGCAACTCCATATGTTTGTTCATAATTTAAAGACATTTGTGCAGTTGTGGGACAAATTGGATTGTAGAGGTATCCATGTACTAAGAATACATTTCTAGTAGTTTATATTGTTCTCAGTTTTAGTATCATTGTACACCTTGACCACACTATCCATAATAACACATGCAAGAAAAGATCATTAATGCTCTACCATCCCACAAAAAACAAGCATGACGTATATTTAATGTCTATTCCCAAACTCAGTATGTACAGTCTAGCCTGTGATGAGCGACATATGACATGCAACCTGGTCTACTATCTCCCAATATTTGTTGCTATTTAACCTCTTGTGATTATTTTGCTTTTGTTGTTGTCATGTGATCTATTTGTGGAAAAGTAAAGACGCCATTGTTAAATGTTTGAATGGTCAGGTTAGCGTGTGCAACTCCATATGTTTGTTCAAAATGTTCCTAATTATTCTTGAGTTATCATCAGGAAACCATTTTACTGTTTCAAGTCACTGTGACCTTGACCTTTGACCTAGTTACCTGAAAATCAATAGGGGTGATCTGCCAGTGATGATCAATGTACTTATGAAGTTTCATGATCCTAGGCGTAAGCATTCTTGAGTTATCATCCGAATACCATTTTTCTAAGTTGAGTCACCGTGACATATTAATTGTCAGGTAAACTTGTGCAACTCCATATGTTTCTTCATAATTTTTTGACATTAATGCAGTTGTCTTAAATGGGTTAAAATTCAATGATTAAATGCATTTAATAATGGCAGTACTGTAATATAACTTTTATCATAATTGAAAATCTGCTTATAATATTATTATGGGTATAACAGGAACTAAAACTGACTACTAAATCTTTATAATTTCATGTTATAATCTTCTGTGACCTTTGACCTATTGACCTTAAAACGGATTGACCTCTTAATTTTTCTCAATGTAAACATAAAACATGTTGCCTGGCTGTAGGTCAAAGCATTCCTTAGATATATTGTAGAACACAATTGGTCTACGGACCAACGGACTAAAGAACAGATGCAAAGCAAAATGACCCTGCTTCTTACAAAAGGGTCCTCTATTTCTAAATATAGTCCGAGTATTATCATTCTAGCCTGTGATAAGCGTCTTATCAAATGCAACCCAGCGATTTTTCGTCTTCTTTATAAAGTATCTATAAAAGGTAAACTTTCCCAATTGAAGAAAAACTACGAAATTCCAAATTGCTGTCTGAAAATTTCCAAAAAGAAAGGCAAATTCATTCTTTTTTTTTTTCAAGAAGTGCATTTTCTGCAAGTTAACAAACAAGTACAAGAGGGCCATGATGGCCCTGTATTGCTCTACTGCTGAAAAAGGCTGAAAAATATTCTTGGCGTGTGCAAATACTTAAATATAGGCCCTATTTAAGCAAATGTTCACTTTTGTGACCCCCTGGGCTAGGTCAAATTTAACCCCAGGGGCATAATTTGAGCAAACTTTGTAGAGGACAACTGTATCTCACTACATACGAAATGTGGTAGCCCTAGATCCTAGAGTTAAGGACAAGAATATTTTGAAAGTTTTCACAAAATAAGCAAGATATAAGCGTACACTACGCGCCCCGCGATTTTTGCCTAAATCACCGACCACCGCTTTAGGGCCGACATGGCAAATCGCAGTGACGCCGCAAATTGCGGTGAATCCACTGTGTGATTGATTCAAGGTGATTTCACGGCGACCATCTGGCGATAAAGATCAGCTGTAGAATCATTGCGAAAACACCGCAAATCGCCTTGATTCGCGGTGACAACTAGATTTAAATTTCAACTTATTAACTAATGTCATCACTATTGACGATCACATTAGATCGCGAAAATGTATTCCAATATGAAAGTAAACACCGTACTTGCTGAATGTCAAATCCTGATTTACAAACAATATCTTTATTTGTTGAAATAACAATTGTACAGTACGGCTCACGCAAAACCAACAAAGTTTGCAGCTACAGATTCTTTTGTTCTCAATGTTTCTCCGCAGCCACAACGAGTATTCACTCCGAAAGAAACAGGTACAGATAATAACCTGATATTTTTACTTCTACGCGATTGTTTTAACATTTCGTCAGCTTCTCTGCATACTTCATACAATTAGCATCGGATGTTATCTGTCAATGATTGTGTAGGTCTGTAACCATACCAAAGAAATTTACATAGTTTAATATCGGAAACGAAACTTGCTTTAACCGTCAAAATAAACGATATCTATTTGCTTAAGAGTTGCTAAAATACACAGACGACACAAATATAAATAATGTCGACCATTTAAATAAAATCAGGGCCCTCACACTACTTTGGGGGAAGGGGTCCGCAGCCCTTAGGAGGGGGAATTTTCGCGGCGTTTCCCTTTTTGGGGGATTTTTTTACTTACTCTCTCATTATTTCATTTGTACATGTTTGCACTATATTCATTGCATTTTTCATAATTTAGTATGTTTGAAAAGATTAAATTGAAATAGAATTGAGATTTAATAATCATGAGACACATCTTTCTATTAAAAAAAAAAAAATAAAAAAATAAAAATTTAAGGGGAATTTTTCCCCAAAAAAGGGGAAAAAAGTATCCTTTTCAGGTGGGGGACTGCCGCCGAAATTCGGCGGCAGATTTGATAGATTGAGGGCCCTGAAAATCAAATGTTAGTTTATTTGTAAAAGGAATACTTTCACTTCGTCCCGATTTTCAGAAAATGACTTAAATGAGCATCTAAATTTAAATTAACACATTGCTTCAGGTGATGTACGCGTCTCCAATCGCCATTGGGCTGCTAGATCTATTTAATAAAATAGTAGCGTGTAAAATTCATTTGATGGAACAATAGTAAACGTTTGTCTTTACTATTTCTCGAGTTGAACAGCATATACTTTTGAAAATGGAAGCTGTGATCATTCGGAATTGTCGTTATTTTAAATGTTTCAAACATAGTTTGTTACACTTAAAATTAGGCGGTGAATCGTTTGATTTGGTGGCATTCTGTTTCATTTCGGACCCCATGCAATTTTTCAGATCATAATCTCTGTGCTTTATTACTCGAACTTGTTAGTTTCTGACCACGTGTGCTACTGAATTTAACCATCGGACTGTGTATTATAGTCCATGCAAGTTGCTTGGACCCGTTTGATGATCCTTAAATGTTAGATAAGCATGTGCACTGTTGATTAAGTTGGTTAGTACAAAAGTTCTACTGAAAACCGCCGACTGCATCTTTGTTTTGTTATCCAATCAAGCCCCAAACATCCAATATCCTGTGTATTACCAGAAACAAACTTAAGATAAGCACGCGTCCTCTGTCAAAACAATGATTGTATAGTGGTTAACATTTTGAAGTAGCTCACACAGTTAATTCCCATATATGCTCTCAGAAAAAGACTTAAATTGCTTTAAACATTTAAAATAACGATATTTTTTTTCATAAGAATTGCTAATATATATATATAAAAATTTGACAAATTTAATAAACAGATATTGGTTTATTTTCACAAAATAAACTCGCTTTCTCGATTCCAGAAAATGATGTGTACATGTTGCATAAAATCTAAATATAAATTAAGTTGTTTATTGGTCGTTGAAGAAGATTATGAACTGTACATGACATTTAAGTGTGTAGTCAGTATACAGTACAAAAATTGTTTCAATAATGAAGGAACTGAAACAGCGTAACGGTTACAATACAGCTTGTATGACATTCTTTAGGACTCTTATCGTCAATATTAACCAGAATTCGCTTTTAAAATGGAAATAGGGCATATGCGGGATTATCGAGCAATGGATAAAGATGGAAGAAGCTGCATGTATGTGATTGAGACAGTTGAAACATATGTATCGGGGAATTGAGAGACTCGGGGGAAAATACAACGATTACATTACAATCAGTTATGAGTTCTCAATGGCTTCAAACTGTTAATTGCATAATCAACAAGAGGGCCTAAAAGGCCCAAGGTATCCCCCGCAACATATGCTTTGTTTGAGGATGGGTGCAAATTGGACGGATGAACATAATGATAGATGGACGGACGGAGGACAATTACACAAAACTAAGACAAAGGAAGGTTCTTAAGCCTTCACAATTTATTTAGGTGAATAAATAAGTCGTGCGTCCGCCAAAACACTTCCAAGATATGGCTCCGGACACAAAAGTGCCGGACGGACGGACAACGCCAAAACAATATCCCTCCGCCTCTGGCGCGGGAATATATTCATACCAAGTTTCAAAGAAATCCGCCAAAGCGCTTCCAAGATATGGCTCCCGACACAAAAATGCCCATAGTAAAAAGCATTTTTTCAAGATACAAAGGGCCATAAGTCTGTTTTTAACAGATGGTGTACAATGCCATTTGGCGTGCATCATCCTCTTATGCATATCTATACTCATACCAAGTTTAAATGAAATCAGCAAAAACACTTCCAAGATATGGCTCCGGACACAAAAGTGCCTATAGTAAAAAGCATTTTTTCAAGATACAAAGGGCTATAAGTCTGTTTTTAACAGATGGTGTACAATGCCATTTGGCATGCATCATCCTCTTATGCATATATATACTCATACCAAGTTTCAATGAAATCCGCCAAAGAACTTCCAAGATATGGCTCCGGACACTAAAAAGCATTTTTTCAAGATACAAAGGGCCATAAGTCTGTTTTTAACAGATGGTTTACAATGCCATTTGGCGTGCATCATCCTCTTATGCATATATATACTCATACCAAGTTTAAATGAAATCCACCAAAGAACTTCCAAGATATGGCTCCGGACACAAAAGTGCCGGCCGCGAGACGGACGGACGGCCGGCCGGACGGAGAACGCCAAAACAATATCTCTCCGCCTCTGGCGGGGGATAAAAAACGCAATTATCACTCCTCCGGTTGCGGTATCATACAGCTAGGTGCGAACACTGTTTTTTTTATACACAGCATTTAAAAAGAAAAAAATAACCTGTCAGGGACATGGGTGTGAAATACATGTTGACATTTTCAAAAGGCTACTCTCTTATATCTGCCAACAATGCTAATAATTCCATATTGCTATAATCTCTGTGAAGATTAGACATGTACATGTAACGCCGGAAAATCGTTCTTGAGTTATCATCTGGAAACCATTTTACTATATTGGGTCACCGTGACCTTGACCTTTGACCTAGTAACCTCAAAATCGATAGGGGTCATCTGCGAGTCATGATCAAAGTACTTATGAAGTTTCATGATCCTAGGCCTAAGCGTTCTTGAGTTATCATACGGAAACCATCTGGTGGACGGTCACATACGGACCGACATGTGGACCGACATGTGCAAAACAATATACCCCCTCTTCTCTGAAGGGGGGCATAACAATATATAGGGCTCTTAAACCAGGCAATCACTTTTTCTAGGTTATCGAAGTAATCTAGGTAATCATAAGTAGTTTCTTGATAGCTTTAATTTTTTATTGCAGCTGGATAGAGATTTCTTCAATATTGGCAATAAAACACTAGACAAAAATTCTAGTACCGTAAAACGTTGTGTATAACGCGCATTTATGTATAACGCGCATCTACTTTTTTAAGGTAAAAAAACGTGAAAAAAAGTTTTTGAAGCAAAAAAAATCGGGGGGAAAATTTCGTACCGCAGGCTAACTGAAAATCGTTATATTTAGATTGCCGATCTTACGTGTTCTTTTATTGCTTCCATTATTAATTATTTTAAAGACGATAACGATACAACTAGTTTGTGTTTTTTTTAAATCATATTATGCGTAAAAATTAATGTTTGGATTTAAATGAATTATGTTATGCATGAAATGCACACTTTCCACGAGGATACCATCAAGGTTTTCATCATATGTCTCCGAAGTAACTGTCCACGATTTGATTGTGGAGTACACATAACGGATGGATTAGTTATAACTAAGAAACTGACATTATTGATTGGTATTGTCACGTGGTTATTCATGCATGACTAATTCACAACCGCATGTTTTATTTACAATGCCGATATCATGCGTTCTTTTCGAGTGTCTATAATTGACAGGAGACTTAAACGACTCAAACTTCTCAACACCATTACGACATTACCGGCGATAAACAAACAATGGAGGTGTGTGAAGCCGTTTGCTGGTTCGCATGTTTTGATAATAGCCCAGCTACACAAAACTTGACAGGTGACGCAAATTGCTCGATAATCACATCCCCAATCTTGACAAGAAGTATGAAAACGTGTAAACAAACACAACATCAATTTTATTAACACATTTGAAAAGCAAGAAAAATATTCATAAATATATCGGGAAAGACCTTGCCGACATACTATTGTAAATCGACAAGTGCCCCCAAATAAATTGTGTAACTCTAGTACAGTAGGGTATAATATTGTGGGAAAACAATAACATTTAAATAAAAATGGCTTCCTTGTTTTTCATTCTCTCCTTCAAATTTATTTGATTTCAATGCTCTGTACGTACCTGAAAAAGATAGAAAATATATATGTTAACGTTATAATGTTTGTCCATCTTATTCAGATCGTAAATATAACACTATTATTAACATAGTTACAGTTAAAACACCGGAAAACAGAATGATGCAAATTACCGCAACTGGGTAACTGACAGGGAAAAAATGTCTTCGCATGGCTGAAGTTGTGCATAACGCGCATCAAGTTTTTAAAATGAAATTTTAGGGTAAAAAAGTGCGCCTTATACACAACTTTTTACGGTACACATATTAGAGGTAGTCTTGTCTAAAAGGCTTGTGAAAATTGCTCATGCAGTGTGACTGGTCTGACAGTGATTATAGAGCTCATAATTTGTGTTGAATGCACTTTGTTTTACAAGTTAGAACAATACAATCATAAATCAAACATGAGCTCTACTTTGGACAAAGAATCCAGTGTATAATATAAATCTATTCTATAATAGCTCCAAGCTTAAAGACCTGCCATACATGTACCTGAGCATTTAATATATACTAAAATTTAGTTCTGTACTGTTTGAATTGAGACCCACCTTCCAACTTCTTGTTTTTCTGATGCATGGTTTTTAAGGACACAGGTTATAAATGCCATCACAGGAAATATTTAACTCCCATGAATAAGAAGTTCAGGAAATTTCTTAATTATACAGTATTTCTGCGAATACAAATAACAACTCCAGAAAAGACACAATTTCAAATTAATTTCATAAGTCATTTCTAAAAATTTGAAAGAAAGTGTTGTCGAAAAATTGAATTGTATTTGATACTTTTCACAAAAAATTCAGCAAATAAAAGTGTTTGTTAAAATACGATATATATAAAATTGACAACTTGACAATACTTAATTCTCATTTAAATTGTGACATAGAATACTGATATTTAAACACGTATGTGCCAAATTATTCTTGAAATACCTGTGATTATTGAAGGCACACTTTGTGCAGCACAGCTGACTGTGGTCATCACATAACATTTCAATTCTGTCCTCCCTGTGCACTTCACACTTTAATATAAGTTCCTCCACCTGCTTCGAAACGGCCATTGTTTCATGTCATTCCTTCCATACGCTGAATGTTTTTTAAACCACTTATCATGCAACTGAATACATTTCCCACAATAAAATTTCAAACAATTGTTTTGCAGCAAAAATCTGCATCCGATTGCTCTTTGCATGACAAACAAATAAAATCGTTTACTCCATCGGATCCTATGGCAAGAGAAGACATAGAAAAGGCTGCCATTTTTATAATAGACTTGTAGCAAACAAAACGTAACAATTTGTTTATAGGCAAATTCTTAATTTAACAGTATCTCTGTGAATATGAATGAATAGTCCAGATAATACATAATGTAATTGTTTGTGTATTAAAACAGTCAAGAAATCACGAATTATGTCTTGATTAGAAACCAAGATTAACCTTAACTTTTTTAACTGAGTACAAACCATCTTAAATGTCAAGGGATATTCAATGGTCTGATAGTAGTAAACAGTGTAACTTTAATGGGACTATTGGGTCACTGGAGTATTGAATATACAGTGAAACCTAGCTATAACGGCCACATGTGCACGCCGTGTATTTCGGAGTAAACAAATCGTGGAAAAAACAGTGGATTATAATAAAAAAGATAAAATTCCATCAATAATTATTATGGATTCGATTATCAGTACATATTTAAACAAAATAAAAATACTTGGAAATAAAGCAAGAACGTGCCAAATAATCGAAATAAAAGATCAATATGTCCATTAATGTTAAAACATGTAAAATTTTAGTTAACTAACGTATTTGAGGAAAAAATTCAAATGTTTTAAGAGTCGGATGCCAAATTATCATGGACACTTGTTTAACCCATCATCTCAAAGACAACGGCACTTCGATTCCAGATTACTCAACACTTTTTACCAGATACAACAAACTCTATTTAATGAATCAGAAATGCATAATTCGCTGTGAAAACTGTTATAGTAAGCAGGCAATAAATAAAAATGTGTGTACTGACGTAAATTAAAAATGAATTACCAAAACATGTTCTTATCCTTTTGGAATATGATTTCGTATAAATGTGATAGACACACGTGAAACTACTTCGATATGCCTAATACCATAAAATTTCCCGTTTTCGAGTCACCAAACAGCTGGATCTTCGCATAGTACACACGCTTAAACAATTTCAAATTACATTTAAAATGTAACTCATCAGACATATCGAAGGTGTTAATTTAAAATTGTTTAACCTTGTGTACTATGTAATTTTAAATAACATTCTTTGTAGTGATACAGCTGATCTAAAGCATGTATAATTATGTCCTAATAAAAGTACGAACGCCGCTTTGAAATTTTATAAAAAAAAATTGACCTTGAAGGATGACCTTGACCTTTAACTTGCACCACTCAAAATGTGCAGCTTCATGATAACGCCGCTTTAACAAAAATGTTGACCTTTGACCTTGAAGGATGACCTTGACCTTAAAGGAGGACCTTGACCTTGAACTTTCACTACTAAAAATGTGTAGCTTCATGATAACGCCGCTTTGATTTTTTTTTTTACCTTTGACCTTGACGGATGACCTTGACCTTGAAGAATGACGTTGACCTTGAACTTCCACCACTCAAAATGTGCAGCTTCATGAGAACGCCGCTTTGACATTAAAAAAAATAATTTAACCTTGAAGGATGACCTTGACCTTGAACTTCCACTACTAAAAATGTGCAGCTTCATGAGATACACATGCATGCCAAATATCAAGTTGCTATCTTCAATATTAAAAAAGTTTTGGCCAATGTTAAAGTTTTCGGACGGACAGACGCCATATATTTGACATTTGACCTTGAAGGATGACCTTCACCTTAACCTTTCACCACTCAAAATGTTCAGCTCCATGAGATACACATGCATGCCAAATATCAAGATGCTATCTTCAATATTGAAAAAGTTATGGCCAATGTTATAGTTTTCCGAGGGACAGACACCATAAAGTTGACATTTGACCTTGAAGGATGAACTTGACCTTTCACCACTCAAAATATGCAGCTCAATGAGATACACATGCATGCCAAATATCAAGTTGCTATCTTCAAAAGTGAAAAAGTTATGGCCAATGTCAAAGTTTTTTTCGGACGGACGGACAGACTGACATACTGACAGACAGTTCAACTGCTATATGCCCCCCTACCGGGGGCATTAAAATTATTTTTTTGGGGGTGGGGGTAGGGGGTATAGTATGAGGGTGTGGTGGTCATTTATTAGATATTCTTTAATAATAAAAAAATAATAATGGGGGGGGATTGAGGGGGGATTCGGGGGGGGGGGGCATGGTTTGGGTGGAGTCTATTGTGGTATGTCAGGTAAGAGTTGTTTTGTCAAAGTATCAACCGAATTGAATCATTAATAAAGAAGTTATGGCAATTTTAGTAAAATTTAATCATTTGACCTTGAGAGTCAAGGTCATTCAAAGGTCAAGGTAAAATTTAACTTGCCAGGTACAGTACCCTCATGATAGCATGAAGGTATTTGAAATTTAAAAGCAATAGCCTTGATACTTTACAAGTAAAGTGGATCTAAACACAAAATGTAATCATATATTCAAAGTTACTAAGTCAAAAAAGGGCCATAATTCCGTAAAAATGACAACCAGAGTTATGCAACTTGTCCTTTAATGTCCCCTTATGATAGTTTGCGAGTGTTCCAAGTATGAAAGCAATACACTGTATCTATGATACTTTAGGGGTAAAGTGGACCAAAACACAAAACTTAACCAAATTTTCAAGTATAAAGGGCCCATAATTCCGTCAAAATGCCAGTCAGAGTTACATAACTTTGCCTGCACAGTCCCCTTACGATAGTTAGTAAGTGTTGCAAGTATGAAAGCAATAGCTTTGATACTGTAGGAATAAAGTGAACCTTAACACAAAACTTAACCAAATTTTCATTTTTCTAAGTAAAACAAGGGCACATAATTGTGTCAAAATGCCAGTCAGAGTTACATAACTTTGCCTGCACAGTCCCCTTATGATAGTTAGTAAGTGTTGCAAGTATGAAAGCAATAGCTTTGATACTTAAGAAATAAAATGGACTTAACACAAAACTTAACCAAAATTTTCAATTTTCTAAGTATAAAAAGGGCACAGAATTCTGTCAAAATGCAAGCCAGAGTTATCTAACTTTGCCTGCCCAGTCCCCTCATGATAGTAAGTAAGTATACCAAGTTTGAATGCAATAGCATTGATACTTTATGAGTAAAGTGGACCTAAACGCAAAACTTAACCGGACGCTGACGCCGATGCAGCACCGACATCAAGGTGATGACAATGGCTCTTTTTTTTTTTTTTTTAAATAGATGAGCTAAAAAATAGCAATTATGGTACAGATTTTATCACAGGATAGTGGTGTCAAAGTTGTGCATACCGGTCGTCGTTATCAATTTAAACACAAAACATTCTGCATACGAACTTGGATATACGTGACATTATTATATAAGCAGAAATAAGCATTTCAATCCTATTTAAAATTTGCACTTACAATATTAATTATATAAATTAATAGGAATAAGATTTTTGTAAACAAACAACGCCATTGGTTATATTTCACATGTGTATGTAATTACGTTATGCATAGATTCACAATGTGTCGCGCTTGACAATGGAAATTGATTCGTACTTCAAAATGTTTGGTAAGAATAGCCATAATATACATAAATGCATTTCATGTAGAAGATAAAACTTGGTTATTAGAGTGCCCAATTTGTTGAAAGTCTCTGTCATCCAAAGTGCCCTATATTGGGAATCAAAGTATCCACAACTTCATGAATACCACCTATTAAAACATGCTCTATCTTCGTTTATATTTCATTGAATACTACCAAAATTTCAGTATTTGAAGCACAGTGATTACTCTACATGATTACTCAAACAATTTCTTGAAATATTTCCGAGTAGTTTTATTTTGTAAAAATGTTTACTGTTCATCCAGTTCATGCTGTTTTCCGACCGAATTTTCTATTTTTGGGAGAAAAATCTACCATTCTTCCATGATTTTTTTCTTTCCAATATAAAAAGGGTACACCATTTATAAACTCGACCATGCGCCTTGTCTAAAAAAACTAATCTTTATGATATAACTTAAAAAAACATGAGGAACTTACCTCTCTCGCGTGGCTTTTGTTGTTATCTGGTATCGAAGTGCCATCTATTATCAAAGTATCTGCTTACCCATGCAGCGTGATGTGGGACTTTTGAAAAGTGGTTGTTACAGGAAGGTAGTCTTAATGCTGAGTTTTCATGATGGACCGATACTTCACATGTTTTATATTCAATGAACTTTAAATATATTTGCCAAAATGTAGACACACATTGCAGGTGTATGCCAATATTTCTGTACCACAACACTTGGCCAACTGTAAATTACAAATAGTTGGTTTAAGATTAGTAAAATCTGCACAGGTGGCATGCACAATGTAGTTTCTTATTTAGCCTTTTCCTTGCACAAAATAGCGAATTTGTGTATGTTATTGTTTTGTATCCCAAATGCACGCATGTAATGTGCTTGCATGTTGAAAAACATCGAAAGAATGGCAAGAAAGAATGAGCCACCACCGCTGTGTTATCCTGTACCACAGGACCCTGGCACTGTCATCCCCTACGCCACCCATTGAAGCGAACCTGTCAACTATTGAGTGTTACAAATTAAAACTAAAAATGGCGCTGCACAGGCCGATGCGTATCCTGACGCCGCATATTTGACCCAGGGGCGCCCCAGGTTTGGTAATGGGGCCATGCATTGTTGAGATTGACCGTATTGCCATAATAGAAGTTCAGTATCAATTAGAAGTGAATCTGTGTAGAAATGAAGAAGTTAAGTAAAAGGCAATTTTAGGTGGGTGTGGCCTATGTGGGCGGGGTGCCCCAGGGTTGGTAATGGGGCTATTCATAGTTGAGATTGACCGTATTGTCATAAGAATAGTTCAGTATCAATTAGAAGTGAATCGGTGTAGAAATGAATAAATTATAGCAAAAGTCAATTTTGGGTTGGTGTGGCCTATTTGGGCGGGGCGCCCCAGGGTTGGTAGTGGGACCACGCATAGTTGAGATTGACCGTTTTGTCATAAGAGAAGTTCAGTACCAATTAGAGGTAAATCGGTGTAGAAATGAAGAAGTTATAGTAAAAGGCATTTTTGGGTGGGTGTGGCCTATGTGGGTGGGGCGCCTAAGGGTTGGTACTGGGGCCATGTATAGTTGAGATTGAGCGTATTGTCATGCATAGTTGAGATTGACTGTATTGTCATTAGAGAGTTTCAGTATAAATTTGAAGTGAATCGGTGTAGAAATGGAGAAATTATAGTAAAAGGCAATTTTGGGTGGGTGTGGTCTATGTGGGCGGGGCGCCCCAGGGTTGGTAATGGGGCCATGCATAGTTGAGATGGACCGTATTGTCATAAGAGAGGTTCAGTATCAATTTGAAGCAAATCGGTGCAGAAATGAAGAAGTTAATGTAAAATAACATAAAAAAATGAGTGAAAATCTCTGACCTGGCCCCGCCCCAATCAACATCACTTTTGACCCAGGGGTCAGATCAAAATTCCAAATAGTGCAGGGTCGCACATATGCTTATAGCTACCATGTGTGTAAGTTTCAAGGTACTAGTGCTTATAATGTTGGAGGAGATAGTGGTTGCTAAGGACGGACAGACAGACGGACGGACAGACGGACGGACGGCGGAGATAACCACAATATCCCCACGCTTTTCAAAAAGCATGGGGATAAAAATACACATACATTGAACATTAATTTAATAAACCAATTATGATACAAACTTGCCTTTTATCAAAAGCCAAGTTTACAAACATGTCATACCTGTGCATGTATTATGGAATCACTTGCACTAGGTTGTTGGCAAGTAGGAGAATGACGTCCACAGTCTAACTCTAATCAAATCTTAACTTGATCAATGCCCCATATACAAGCGTATTTTTGACAAATTGGTTTTCTCATTTCATCTAAGGAAGGTACTTATTTTATTTACAATAACTGCTTATATACTTTAATATTAAGAGTATAGTATCACTTATGTGATTGAAAAGTATAACAAGAGTAAAGCATAATGGGTGCCCAATCGGCTGCAGGTGCAGTTTTAAATAAATGAAAGCTTGTCAGAATTTTTTAGTGGTCACAGTGACCTTAAGCTTTGACCTTGTGACTCAAAAATGGGTTTGGCATGTAGAACTCATCAAGGTGCAGCTACATATGAAGTCTCAATGTTGTAGGTTGAAGGACTTTGATTTTAGAGTCAATGTTCTAAACCTTGACAAAATATCAAGGTTTTAGCACGACGCAGGCAGCGGGCAATATTAGCTGGCTATGACAATACCTCGGGTTTTCTCTGAAAACAGCCGAGCTAAAAATCAGCATATACCAGTCAATGCTTCATTACAGAGATAGTTCCAACGATTTTCCACCAATATGTGGCAGAGGTAAAGGAAAATGAGAGCCGGGCTCCGTCGCTTCAAAGACCAAACGAACATATTATATAAATTTATTTGACTCATTTTTGTGTGTATATTGATTGTTCAACATGAGTCAATATTTTTCCTATGTATATAATATTATTATAAGTATGCAATTATGTATTGTTTATTTATAATCTAATTATGTATTTTTCACCAAATTGTCATTGTTGAAATTAAATTGTGTTCATGTTTGTAAACAAAAGTAAAATTTTGCATTACATTAAAGTGTACAATTTAATTATCTTGTAATTATTTAAAATATACTTGTATATTTATATTTTATTTTTATTGCATATCTGCTTTTCAAAACTTTTGACATAATGCCATTTAATCAACTTTGTAAAGGCAAAAGATGCACCTTTAACGCACATGCGTGCTTTTATAAGTGCGTTTTGACTACCTTTCAAGTGCGTTAAATGTGGGCTTTTATGTGGGTTAGCACTGCGCTATAAGCGAGTTAAATATGTGCTTTAAAAAAAAACTGACTAACAAAAAACCCCACAAATTCAACTCTCTTAAGCGCAATTATAACTTGCCAAAAAGCGCACATTTCACCAACATGTATGCTTTATGTGGGTTTAAACTGCGCTTTAAGTGTGTTTAATGTGCACTGTTTAGGAGTTCTGTCTTATCTAAAGCTCGCATTTAACGCACATGAATGCCAGCAAAAAACGCACTTATACAAATTCACACATAAACTCACTTAAAAGCGCAGTTGTTACCCACATAAAAGCGCCCCTTATGACATAGTCATATTTGACGAAGTTTCTTGTTGGTTTTGGTAAAAACTCACTTGGTAAGAAAAAGCGCACATAAAACACATTTCCAATACAGCCACGTAACACACACGCAAAATGTACGTTAAACGCATGTTTTACACACTTTTTCGAGAAGGGATATACATAGAGATTTATTGAATATTGGAAAAACTTAACTTCAGAGACATTATGCGTAGATGAATTCTGGTTAACCTTAAGGTTGTCTAACGTTCAAAGCATGTGACTAATTTCCTAAGACCTTGAATTCTGCCATTGACCTTTCACCAAGGGATATGAGAGCTGTATCAGAATTATCGTTTGATCACTAGGAAATAATAACCACATGTAAAATTAAAATCATCAAGAATTCAAAAGTTGCATGCTAAAACATGATCCAAACTGGTGGACTCAAAGAAAACTAGTGACCTGGAAATCAATAGGGGTCATCTGCCAGTCATGATCAATGTACCTATGAAGTTTCATGATCCTAGCCATAAGGGTTCTTGAGTTATCATCCGGAAACCATTTTACTATTTCGGGTCACTGTGACCTTGACCTTTGACCTAGTGACCTCAAAATCAATAGGGGTCATCTGCGAGTCATGATCAATCTACCCATGAAGTTTCATGATCCTAGGCGTATGCGTTCTTGAGTTATCATCCGGAAACCATTTTACTATTTCGGGTCACCGTGACCTTGACCTTTGACCTAGTGACCTCAAAATCAATAGGGGTCATCTGCAAGTCATGATCAATATACCTATGAAGTTGCATGATCCTAGGCCCAAGCGTTATTGAGTTATCGTCTGACAACCACCTGGTGGACGGACCGACCGACATCATGAGCAAAGCAATATACCCCTATCTTCGAAGGGGGGCATAAAAATGGGGGGGTGGGGGGGGGGGGGTAGGGAGGGGTGGGGGTAATAATGTGGGGTGTGGTTATTTATTGGATGTTTAAAAAAAATTGGGGGGGGATGGGGGGGTAGGGGGGGAGTGAGAGGGGGGTATAAGTTGGGGTGTGGTAATTTATTAGATGTTAAAAAAAATAATTGGGGGGTGGGGTTGGGGGGTGGAGGGGTTCGGGGGTAGGGGGGTGAGAGGGGGTAATAATGTGGGGTGGGGTAATTTATTAGATGTTGAAAAAAAAAATGGGGAGTGGGGGTAGGGGGAGTGAGGGGGTAATAATGTGGGGTGGGGTAATTTATTTGATGTTTAAAAAAATTGGGGGGGGGGGTGGGGGTGGGGGGGTGGGGGTGGAGAGGGGGTAATAATGTGGGGTGTGGTTATTTATTAGATGTTGAAAAAAAATGTTGGGGGGTGGGGTGGTGGGGGGTGGGGGGTTGGGGGAAGGGGGGAGTGAGAGGGGGGTATTATGTGGGGTGTGTTAATTTATTAGATGTTTAAAAAAATTGGGGGAGGATGGGGGTGGGGGGGGGTAGGGGTGTGGGGGGGTTAGAGGGGGGTATAATGTGGGGTGTGGTCATTTATAAGATGTTTAAAAAATGGGCGGGTGGGGGGGGTGTGGGGTAGGAGGGTGAGAGGGGGGTAATAATGTGGGGTGTGGTAATTTATTGGATGTTTAAAAAAAGTTTTTTCTGGGGGGGTGGGGGGTTAGGGGGGGTGGGGGGCGTAGGGGGGTGAGAGGGGGTATAATGTGGGGTGTGGTAATTTATTAGATGTTTAAAAAAATTGGGGGAGGATGGGGGTGGGGGGGTAGGGGTGTGGGGGGGTTAGAGGGGGGGTATAATGTGGGGTGTGGTCATTTATAAGATGTTTAAAAAATGGGCGGGTGGGGGGGGGGGGTGCGGGGTGGTAGGAGGGTGAGAGGGGGTAATAATGTAGGGTGTGGTAATTTATTGGATGTTTAAAAAAAAGTTTTTTCTGGGGGGGTGGGGGGTTAGGGGGGGGTGGGGGGAGTAGGGGGGTGAGAGGGGGGTATAATGTGGGGTGGGGTTATTTACTAGATGTTTAAAAAAAATTGGGGGGTGGAGGGTAGGGGGTTGAGAGGGGGTAATAATGTGGGGTGTGGTAAGTTATTAGATGTTTTACAAAAAAAAATTGGTGGGGGGAGGGTGGTTGGGGGGTCGGGGTGGGGGGGTGGGGGGTAGGGGGGTGAGAGGGGGCAATAATGTGGGATGTGGTAATTTATTAGATGTTTAAAAAAATAATTGGGGGGTGGGGATGGGGGGAGTAAGGGGGTGGGGTGAGAGGGGGGTAATAATGTGGGGTGGGGTAATTTATTAGATGTTTAAAAAAAATTGGGGGGTGGGGGTTGGGGGGTGGTAGGGGGGAGTGACAGGGGGGTATAATGTGGGGTGTAGTAATTGATCAGATGTTTAAACAAATGGAGGGGGTGGGGGTAAGGGGGAGTGAGAGAGGGCTATAATGTGGTGTGGGGTTATTTATAAGTTGTTTAAAAAAATAGGGGGGTGGGGGGGTAGTGGGGGGGTAGGGGGTAGGGTTTGGGGGGGGTAGGGGGTCGGGGGTGAGAGGAGTGTTTAATGTGGGGTGTGGTAATTTATTAGATGATTTAAAAAAAAAAATGGGGGGGGGCGATATCCTCTATTCATTAAACATGAAATTTTAACTTATTGCATTTGTTTCCCCTGTATATAAGAAAGATATAATAGTGTATTACCTCCTCTGTCCTGCTTATATTTATATTAATCAACAAAATTAAACATTAACACAATATTTGATATACAAAAAAAATCATATTCTGATAATATTTTTACTGATGCACTTTATTTTACTCAAAGGATGATGTTTCATTGGACTGATAATTATAGATTTAGGATTACAGACCAGTTGCTTCAGTTATATTGTTCAGAGTTCGCCCTGTTGGCCGCGTATGCATTCTTGAGTTATCATCCAAAAACCATTTTACTATTTCAGGTCACCGTGACCTCGACCTTTGACCTAGTGACCACAAAATCAAAAGGGGTCATCTGCAAGTCATGATCAATGTACCTATAAAGTTTCATGATCCTAGGCCCAAGCGTTCTTGAGTTATCATCTGACAACCACCTGGTGGACGGACCGACAGACCGACCGACATGAGCAAAGCAGTATACCCCCTCTTCTTCGAAGGGGGGCATATATATCTCAAACAGCAAACTAAATTATTGGTGAAATACCTTTTGTTTAGGTTGGTACAATTCAAGCAACACAGCTTTCAAAGGTCACACCAGAATTTTCTTTTTAAAATGGAAATAATTTTTCATTGCATGGTATAATATCATAGTGCACCGTGTGACAAATAATAAGTATGTTTATATGAAGGGAGGTACATTTTAATGAAAATGTTATATCTGTGTGCATGTATATTTTTATATCAATATAGAACCAATTATGATTAATAGATCCTTAAATAAAGTACTGCTAAGAGCTAAACAAATGAATGTGTGTGTATAAAGAGACAGATTGTCTGGTCAATGCAATGGATGGTACACTAGCTTCGAAAGTTGGTGACGCAAGTTTAATCCCCATTGCGGCATGCACATTAGGTTTGTGATCATCATAGCTGACAGATTGTTATAATTTCCTCCGGGTACTCTTGCTTCCAGAAAAGCACAAGACTACAACCAAATTGACTATCTTGTAGTAAAAATATATACCACCAGCCGGAAATTTCAGTACTCTACACAGTAATTTCTGTGAATGGGCTCCAACTTTTTATTTTTAGACAAGATTTTATGCACAAATGATTATGAGCAACTTTAATTCCAACTTCAATTCCACTATTATAACCTTTCTTACAAAGTGTTTGTGTCCAAAATGACAGTTTGAAAACAAGGATTTTCCAATACAATGATACAAGCAAAAGATGTTAAAAATAACATGTTGATCTCTTAATACATAAAATTTTCTGTCTATTCCCAAATAATCCAGAATAATCAAGATTTCTCATTTCAAAAGCCAAATTTTGCCAATATTGAGATACAATGTGCTTGAGAATTTATGAACACAATCACCCGCTTTTACTGGAAGTACATCTGTAAGGCTCAGGTACACGCATGAATCATTTATTTCAAAATTTTGAAAATCAAATCTATTGGTATCTTAATTATTTATAACTAAAGGAATATAAATGTGTCCCATACCTGTGGATTTTTACAACACAATCAGAGCAGCACAGCTGAGTGTGGTCTTGGCAAAACTGTGTCAGTATTTTATCCTCATGTGCTTCACACATCCTGAGAAAATCCTCCACCTCCTTTGGAACTGGCCATTTCTTAATATCTCCCCTTCCAACAGTAGTATGCTCTGTAGAAAGCCGATTATGAAGGTGACCACATCTTTTACAGTAAAACATATGACATGCCTCACAGTAAATATCTGCAGATTCCTCGAGATTCAGCTCTTGACAAGACGTGCACCGAAAGTCTTCAACCATACGCAAACGTTTTGGAACCGAAGACAATGAAACTGTTGCCATTGTATTTTTTGTGCATAAATTAAAATCTTTTTATTTAAATAGTTAAAGTATGTTTCTGGAAAAAGGTCCATGAAACACAAACATATAGTAAGATTGAAAAGTTAATCAGCCCAAGAATTTAACACTGAAATAAATTCAAACACAAATCAAATTCAAGCCCAATATCATTCAAGCTTTACCGTCACTAAACAAAGTAACTATGCACAATACCACGTAAGCAGCCAAATCTCAACTGCTTGATTTTGCGGTAGTAAAATGTTAACCTGCATTAACTAGTAGGCTGGGTTTATATGCCAGTGATTTCCTGCTGACATAAGAGTGTTTATAAATAGAAACACGTGTTTGAGCAGACAGCCATTTGGTATAGCATTGCATCTGTATTTACATGTTAACTTGATTTGAGTGATTCGCTAGCTATTGGCTGAGAGAATTTCATAACCTTTCAAGTGGGCGGTGCTTAGCATTTACAGGGAAATTTGAATTTCAAGCAGTCAACAAAAAACTTTTTCTGTAATTCAATACCTATATAACTTTCAACCACAAAATTACACATACATATTGTTTGTATACTTAAGTATATGTATGCCAGATTTCATTGGAAAATATTAAATACAAACTTAAATATTATGATAATAATCGTTTTTGTTTTCTGCTGTTTACACACCATTATACAACTGAAAAGTAGACATTTTGTGAGTTTGTGGCCCTTTTATACTGCTTCTCCGGTACAGTAAACCAAATTGTTACATATCCTTATAAAGAAGGTAGTTTTAACCCTTGTGTAAAAGCAAAGGGGAAATATCTCACTGCTTGAAGTTAAACAGTGAATAGTTCAAGAGTCAGTGTTGCCCAAATACTTGGGGCAAAATGCAATTTATGAAGATTATACAGTGGCTTTATTCATAATTGTGAAAATAATAATTTTTTATTTATAAAATCAAAATTCTAACTATATGCAATCCAATCGTCTTATTGATTAATTTGGAAATAATTTCTATAGCAATAAACATTTTATTTTGTTTAAAAAATTTCATTTCAACACATGTTTGACCTGTGTAACAATGAAATTCAAAATGTGTCTCACTGATTTAGATTTAATGAACAAAAGGGCCCCAATAAATAAAAGGTATTATACCGTATAATGGCTTTTCGCTTGAGTATTCAAGCTCATTTTTCAGTTGGCATTGTAAACAAAAGTAATATAAAAGTTTCTTGTTGAATCACATTAAACTGAGAGATGAGTAAATGACACAAAGCACACATGTTCTACAGCATGTAGCTCTGCAAATAAAATAGCGAAATAAATGAAAATATTAAATTGAGAGAAACGTTCGGGACACACAGTACACATGTGCAGCGTGACACACCAATTGACTGACCAATCGGCACATCCCCTGTAGACCAATGCACCCACTTTGTTTGCAGGGCTATTATACAAATGACAAATGGCAATAGTTCTCAAAAACTAATTCATAGCAAAGACTTGTTTTACTATCAACCTTAACATAAAAGTCCTCCACCAGTGAATGCTTGGGTTATAAAATAAGCCAAACAGAATGGAGTTAATCACACCAAAATATGGGGACTAGTCAAAGCCGAAATGTCTTAATTCCTTTACAATAATCCACATAGTTAGGTCGTTCAGCTATGAAAGAGAAATCCATAAAGTAATTGAAGGTGCCTTTACACATGTATTGGAGTTCGTCATTTATGCTTTATATTGATAAATGTAAACATTGGATCTAAAAAAGATGTGTTTGTGAAACACCATGTCCCCGTATATGACGTTTGACCTTGAAGGATGACCTTGACCTTGACCCTTCACCACTCAAAATGTGCAGCTCCATGAGATACACATGCATGTCAAATATAAAATTGCTAGCTTCAATATTGCAGAAGTGACATTACATGAGCAATTTTGACCCATACATTTGACCTTGAAGGATGGCCTTGACCTTTCACCACTTAAAATGTGCAGTTCCGTGAGATACACATGCATGCCAAATATCGAGTTGCTATCTTAAAATATTGCAAAAGTACTCATAAATGCGCGATTTTGACCGCATATATTTGACCTGTGACCTTGAAGGATGACCTTGACCTTTCACCACTCAAAATGTGCAGCTCCATGAGATACACATGCATGCCAAATATCAAGTTGCTATCTTGAATATTGAAATATTGCAAAAGTGTACATTAAATGAGCGATTTTGACCCATATATTTGACCTTTGACCTTGAAGGATGACCTTGACCTTGAACTTTCACCACTCAAAATGTGCAGCTCCATGAGATGCATATGCATGCTAAATATCAAGTTGCTATCTTCAATATTGCAAAAGTTATTGCAAATGTTAAAGTTGGCGCAAACCAACAGACCAACCAACCATAATATGTCCCCCACTACTATGTGGGGGACATAAAAAACTCCAGAAAAACATCAAGAATCAAATTTATAAAAAAAGAAAACAAAGTAACCCGCATCAGGGCTTTATTCTACCAAGGCACGTGACTTATTTTCTATATACAAAGAAGGAAAAGTATCGTTGGTTATTAGCCCGATTTACCAACGGTTGTAAGTATGACGTCACTTTGATTGTCCACGCACTGTTTATGAATGAAGACAACGTCATTTGATTGTCCTTGTTGTGGTGACGTCATGTTTTTGCGGAAAAGTTTAGGATGTTCGGTTAATATAATTCTCAATTATAACCTTTAAATCGCGGATAACTTATTAACGAACTCGTGCTAGAAACAAAATAATTGACGTGTAAGCGTTGGTTATTGCGGTAATAACCAACAGTATGTCGTTCCTATGCTTGTTATCAAACCACTTGGGCTACGCCCTCGTGGTTTAATTCCTACGCATCGGAACTCCATACCGTTGGTTATTACCGCAATAACCAACGCTTACACATCGATTATTTCTTAAACAACTGACCCCTGGAGTCCTGGAGTAAAAGTCAACCACTTAGACCACTCGGTCAACCCGAGCTCATACGATGCAGGATGTATTTTATACTATATATAAGCAATCCTCGTAGCTTAACAAAATATAACGACAACAACAGAACTCTCCAAATTATTCTGAATCAAAAGTATCATGTTGCAACCCTTTAAAATTATCAGGTTTTTAAAACGTAAAAGTTTACATATAATGGCCATTTTAGAGGAATATAATTGTTCAGTTTTACTGTTTCCTCACAAATATCATAATTAAAACGAAAATTTGGGAATCTGAAACAACTTTTTTTTAATTTTGTCAATATACCAAAACGTGAAAAGGCCCCTTTAAAATGGAGTTTAAAACATACGCTTTGGGACACAAATATAGACTTTAACTGATGGACTGACAAGTGCAATTCTTAATGCCTCCCACTTTGTGAAGGCATTAAAACAACTTGACCTTGAAACCAAGGATGCCACGAAATGATGTTGTGCCTCACACACTGACTCATACAGGTTCAGATTTTATTCAAAGTTACTAGAATTATGTTTTAAAATCCTTTAACCCTTTAATCATGATCTAGTTATAGAGCATAAATGCCACATTTGATAATTAAGTGCTATCCACGTCTTGTGTAGATGGACATTTTTGGAAAAGTTATTTTGAAATCTGAATTACATGACGAAAGTGTAGACCTGATTTTGTGACATACACAACAAGGAAGGAGTGGCTGATAAAGAGATGCACAACGACCAACACTCCTTACAAGAAGGGCATTACTATCATTTTAAGATAAACTATGTTTATATATTAGTATAGTGTTGAGGATTCTCATACCATTCAATTACACACAAATGATGACAGAAAACCTCAACAGGATACCATGCTGCAGTGACATATGATATATGATGACAGAAAACCTCAACAGGGTACTTTGCTGCAGTGACATATGACATATGATGACAAAAACCCTAAACAGGATACCATGGTGCAGTGACATATGACATATGATGACAGAAACCCTCAACATAATATCATGCTGCAGTGACATATGACATATGATGACAGAAACCCTCAAAATGATACCATGCTGCAGTGACATATGACATATGATGACAGAAACCCTCAAAATGATACCATGCTGCAGTGACATATGACATATGATGACAGAAACCCTCAAAATGATATCATGCTGCAGTGACATGACATATGATGACAGAAATCCTCAACATGATACCAAAGTGCAGTGAGACATGCCATTATGATTGCATATACCCTTAACAAGATACCATGCTGCAGTGACATATTGCATGATAACACTTTCCAATTATTATTCAAACAGAAAACTGTGTTCCTATGCCAAGCATAAAAGTTTACTGTGTACAGGTTTTCTTTAACAATTGATAGAGCATATTTACTTTAACTCCACTATAAAAGTTACAAAATAATTATTAAAAAAAATAAAAATAGTTATTTTAACTTTATTGCATCAGACGCCTGAGGCTATTTGAACAAATCTGAGTTCGTTTCCTGGGTACGACCAGTATTTTGTATATTTCAGAGGTATCATAGTAACGCTTCCACAGTCATAATGTAACCTGTGATCTCCCGGTTGCAGACACCATATCCACTTTTGCTACGGCGACCTCACATTTGTTATTAGTTTACTAGCATTAATACATATTCTTTTGTATTAAGGAATGATTTATGCAGTTGTTTTTTTTATGTATTTGGGTCTTTATAATTTGACATGATTTTATGATCTGAAAGCAATTACATTTGTTGCAGTTTAAATTGCCTTACATGACAATTGCAAAAAGAGTTCTACAAATCAGTTATAAGTTAACATAATTTGTTGATCAGTACTTAACAATGCCAGTTCAACCCTTTTCATTTATTTTGAAATGCCAGATATACCTAAATGTCAACCTGAGGTGTACATAATGAACAACATTGCACAACAAAGAATATTACATGTGTATATAGTCATAAGGAAGATCTTATACAAATAGATTCATTGGGGAGGGCAATCTCTTTATATTAAGTATTTCATAGCATCATAACTTTGTCATCACATGTTTTATGGTTTATTATTTCCATTTACTTATTCACATAATTTTAACCTGCAAAGGATCTTACCCATTGAAATTTCCTGTAAACATTATATTAAAGAGAGCTATTTAAATAAATCACAGATAGTGATTGTGTGATTTAATTATATAGGTATTCCGTGCACCTCAATTTCTTCATTCCTTTTTCAGCTTAGAAGTGCTTTATTTGATGTTCCTTCTACTGATCTATAACCAAACCATAACTTATTAACAAATTTAAAACTATAGTGTAAATGTGAAAGTACGCTGACCATTACATGTTTACACATAACATTATATTAATGATACAGGCACATTGTGGATATGGTATCCTCCTAGAGGCCCCGAGTTCTATCCCCACTCTTTCTATGACTTTAAATGTGTCTTGCATGTCTAAACTGTATTGCCATGGAAGATTTCAAATGTAATTTAAAAAGCTTCATAAATTAAGAAGAAGTTGGGTGCACAAACTTAAAACATGTTATGCCTATGCCATAAAAATGGGTAATTCCAAAGGCACATTACTCAGGAACAAGTGAAATACAGTGCATGAAAAAGGGGCATGCACGGCTACTTCTCCAATTGATGACATATTTAAAATTTAATTTGATCACTTGAGAAATATAAGTGTCCTTCTGGAAACATACGCTGACAAAACTGGCCGACAAACAAAAATTATTTATATATACTTCTTAACTATAGGACGTTCACCTAATTAGTTGAGTCGTATTTTGGAATGGAGAGAAGCAATGTTGAATTCAGCTGAAACATTATGTTAATACTTGTGTTGATCTGAGTTTCAAGGTGAAAAGGAAAAAAACATTTGGCTTCTAAATTTTTCACAATCATATGGAACACTTCAAAGCCCTTTGGCACTCATATTTTTCAGTAGACCTGAACCCTTTTTAAACTCAGCAGATATACCATTACAGGCTTTTTACGCTCCATTTTGGGAAAACGCCACACTGGAATTTTGGCAATTTCTTTTCGTGAAAACCACCATTTTGGGAAAAAAGAATCGCAAAATTGGCTCAATTGGTAAAAGTAATCGCATGTAAATAGTGTTTCTTATATTTCAAAGAAGTCGTTAAATGGTAAAAATCGACTATTTTGATAGCTTATTATTAAAATTTTACAAAATATTATGAACATGTGTGATAAGTGCAGGTTTTTTCGGCGTAGCTGCAGTATTAAGCCAGCTTTTCACCTTACCTGACCTTTGTAAGTGTCCAATAAAATTCAAATAAAATTTCCCGCTGCTAGGTACGAATGAATACACTTCATTTATTCCATTGCAGTCTGCAAAATAAGCGCACGCCCGGTGGCCTGGGCGTGTAAATTATAGCATCGGCCTATTAAAATTGCTATATCGTTTGCCCGTCGGGCCAGTAGAAATTCCGTGTATCAATACTGTTTACATTTTTAAGTGTGATAAACGTCATTATTTTGTGAGTACTTAGCGAAGATTTCCGACAGAACTTCGTTCAACTTCGCCTAAAATACGAGATTTAGACGCGTTCCGATTGGTCCATACAGTCAACAATCATTTTCAAGTCGTAGCCCAGGCCACGTGTTGAACAATTTAGACTGGTTATTTACTATTGGCACATGTCATGCTGATGTGTTTAATGCTGAAGTAAACCAATCGACGTCTGCGGCTTGCATTTCCGGAATAAACATCGTTTTACTTTGTAACCTTGTGTGTGTGTGTTTATTTCCAATGTTGTAAGTCCCAACGCGCATAAGGCTGCATAATGCTTAAATACGTAGCTGGAGCGACGCCTGGCAAGCAACTGCCCACTACTGATCGTAAGTCAAGAAATGACTATGAAAAATCACGGAAACGTGAATTTCAAGAAAAGTGGTCAAAAATCAGTGATGAAGGAGAAGCTACTTCTGTAAGACAGAGTTTAATAAGCTATGCTTAAAAACACAGCATAAGAAATAAGTCAACATGTATGATAAAAGTATGCCATCTATGCCTTCACTTGTCAAGTAAACTTCTGGAAAATAACTACATGTATCAGGTTGCTTGTTTTACAGGGTATGGTTTCTGACAAAGAGGATCTCCAGGATGGCAGTGATGATGAGATGAACGAAGAAGTTGTTCATCACATGTTAAAGACTTAAGATTAATAAAAGGACATAATTACTTTGACTTGTTATATTGTGTTGCAATTGTTTTTGCAATAGGCTTTACAGTTAACATACCCTGGATACAATTTTACTTTTTAATAGATTATCTGCTATTGAAAGATGAAACCCTTTAGCAGGGTGTATATTTTAACAAATTTACTTTGGGCTAGTAATTTTGCTGCTGGGCTACTTGTCTTCACCATTCAAGTAGCCCGAATGGCTAGTGGATAAAATGAACTATCGTGAAGATTGCCATTGGCTGATTTGAGTATACCACCAGAACATTTGAAACATATCCGCGTCTTTGTAACACTGTTCTACTGCATGAAACAATTTTATCTCTAATGAAAAGGCTTTATAGATAGAACAGTTTTACACTCAATTCTCGACATCAATACAGTTTGTGCGTGCACCTTTTATTTTCATAGAATTACCAGCGCAAAAGCGTTGATACTTAAAAGCTATGTTCTCATATTTAGCACTTACTTTCACATTCCTGTCAACATGTAAACATGTAAAAGTATAAAGAGCAGTGGAAGCGAGGCCTCACTTTAATGGATTGCATTTCAACCCGCGAGGTATCGAGTTTATATACAGGTCATCACCGGAGTTCGCGGCCAGTAAAATAATAAAGACGCTCTCCGTGAACTAGGTGACCTGGAATATTCTTTAGACCAGAAATATGTTAAATGAAGATATTCCGCAATATAATTATGGTATGTCAATAATAGATTCTTAATGTGTTTTCAACAATACAATGATAAATATTATTTGTGATTAATTTAACAATAATTATTCCACCATATTGACTAATGTATTAAGCATGAGCGCGATGATTCTCGATAATATTAATAATCGAATCAAATGGCAATGCCCGACAAACCACTAAAACAGGTTTGTTCGAAGAACGCGCCTATAAATACGGATACTTCGCGTGTGGCCGGTTGACTCATATGTTTTAATTTCACTTCCATTCTTCTTTTGGTTTTCTGTTTTGTTTCTATAGGTTTATGACCAGCAATATGTAATAATGTAACATAAGCCGCGAAAACTCCGCGTAACATCCCGTACTGCGTATGATGCAGCTAAGGACTGCACAGAAAAAGACAATCGCTATCCTTGATCTCATCCATTGAACTATCAATGCAGTATATCTTTTTTAAAGATATTTCTTGTTTAATCTGAATTTAGGAAAAAGGCCTGGCCTTTTTTGAGGTGAAAAAAAACGCGCGAAGCGCCAGATTTTTTTTTTTGGAAAATAAGCAAAGTCTTAAATAATCATTAACATATTTTACAGTTAAAAAAAAAAATTCAAGGCAGCAGATAATTTAATTATGCAATATTTCTATTTTCTACACTGGATGAGGTAAACTTATATATTTTAAGTTTTTTTTTGGAATTGGGAATTTTTTTTTTCAATTGGGAAAAAAACAACCAAATTTGCATTGGGAATGGGGCCGAATTTCGGACCCGTGGCATAGGGCGGAAAAAGCCTGCATTAGTAAAAGCATAATGAGCAAGTTTCGTGAGGTTTGGGTAAAAATGTAACTTCTAGAAAGTTCAGAAACTTTTCATTAAATTTGACCTAGTGATCTAGTTTTTGGACCCAGTTTTGTAACCGACACATTTATTTTTTAGACCAATTGTCAGACAAAGTTTCATGAATATTCAAAATATATATATATTATCTCAAGTGTGTTAACAGTGTGACATTTTGACAACTGACAATGCATGTTTAACAATGCATGTTTAACAATGGACAAAATGTCACCATAAAAGCACTCAGTAAGCACCTTGTGCTAATTTTAGATAACAAGAACACACGCTAGGTACATCTGTGTAGAGTTGACAGAGCACTGTCAACAGGGTTTATATTCAACAAGTTTGTAAATAGGCTGGGGTCCTTTGCGTTGCAAGGCATTTGACTGAAACTGGTGAATGAAAATTGTTTTTGCTGCTAACATAAACTATAACTTGACTTTAAAAGTGTTTCATCATAATAATACACATTGAATCTTCTGAAAATAAAGTTGTTGACCGCACTGGG
The DNA here is from genome assembly GCF_020536995.1 of Dreissena polymorpha. Taxonomy (NCBI): domain Eukaryota; kingdom Metazoa; phylum Mollusca; class Bivalvia; order Myida; family Dreissenidae; genus Dreissena; species Dreissena polymorpha. Next base: position 203,380,620 of record NC_068355.1, read on the forward strand.
GTTTTCATTTGATAAAAGCAAAATACTTTTTCTAGCGCATACTCACAATGAGGGTATTGTTCTAGTCTGTATATGCTTCCCACATCACTTAGTTAGGATTGAACACTTCTCACTATCAATAGACCAGCTGCCACTAATCTTCCTTGTTAAGAAGAACACTTGTGGTTTTCAAGCAGCGGTTAAAGTGTGCTGACATGACTAAGTATTAAAATCTTCCTTTCAGCAGTATGTAGATGGTGTATATGTAGAGAGTGAATATTAAATTCTTACAATTGTCATGTTATCATAGCAAATTCAACTAAAAGCTTCTATATATTTGACAAGTTCAGTGTTTTAAACTTGAAATTGGCATTGATAAGTCAATGTTAACTTCATAATGTAGTATCCCTGGTTAATGCTAAGTTACTATTGATGAACATATTAAAATATATTTATATTAAATGTAATTTCCATGTCAGTCAGCAATTTAGAATTTTATCAAATAATATATTACGTTAAAAAGTACTACATGTTGTGTATAGATAATTGCTTCCGAATGTAGTAACCCTTTACCACTAGTTTTAAGTTTAAAGGCTTCATTTCCATCCATGAGCCACTGATGAGCAGCAAACAGCATAAAACCTGAAGAGCATGCGAGTTACTCGCAGGATGTTCTGGTTTTATGATGGTTGCAAAAGCCATTTCCACTTTGCTTCTTCTGGGGAAAGGGTTAGCCAAGAACATACATAACCTATCAGAAGTATAATTACAGAACAAGTTCATTGTTTGATTATTATACCAGAAACATTAATGATATAGTATACCATCAATAACATAATGGTGTCAGCACATTTAAAATATATTACATCAATAAATGGTATATAAAACTGTATCCACATGAGGGCTCTTTTATTTCAAGTGGCATGATATTAAGACACTTTATTTAGGTTTAAACAAGATATGTGTTTGTCAGAAACACAATGTCCCCATTTGAACTGCTTTGAATCTATATATTTGACCTTTGACCTTGAAGGATGACCTTGACCTTTCACCGATCAAAATGTGCAGCTCCATGAGATACACATGCATGCCAAATATCAACTTGCTATCTTCAATATTGCAAAAGTATTCATAAAATGAGCGATTTTGGCCCATATATTTGACCTCTGACCTTGAAGGATGACCTTGACCTTTCACCACTCAAAATATGAAGCTCCATGAGATACACATGCATGCCAAATATCAAGTTGCTATCTTGAATATTGAAAAAGTTATTGCAAATGTTAAAGTTGGAGCAAACAAACAAACACAAAAGCAAACCAACAGACAGGGCAAAAACATTATAGTGGTGGGGGACATAAAAATATATTATCAAGATCTCTGATGTACGTTGCCATAGAGATGACATTTATTCCTCTTTTGTTTTAAATGCAATCCTCTTGTTCTATCTCGTTCCTGGGACATAATAACTTGATGGAACGAGTTAGCTATGTCGTGGGAATGACTTACTGAGTCGAGAAAATGAGTGTAGATAAGAGGTGTATATTATATCGAGTAATAAAGAGGGATGCAAAACTAAATGCATGAGAGAGGCAATGAAAATAAAAGCAGTGCTTTAAATAAAGGAGGATTGCACAAAACAATATACTGCACTCCTCTGTTATTTTGTTTTGCACTCCTCTGTTTTCTATCTCGATTTTTTCCCTATACTAAGTAAGCCGTTCCCACGACATAACTAACTTGTAACATTCCCACGGAAAATAAGTCGATCCCTTCAATCGGTTAGCTGACAAGCCAATAACCACATTAGCTAAAACTATTTTTAGAGGACCAAAATACAAGATGCAAGGAATATACTAAAGCAAAGAATATTTAACAGTCATTTTGTTATACATATTGTGTGAACCTCTTTTTGTGACCAGCTTATACAACTGCATTCAAATTTAAACCGCTGTTGTAGAGAATCACTATGCATTTACAACATTAGAAATAAATTTGCGAAACCGAAGTGACAAGTCTGTTCAGAATATAACAAGTTATAAGTAGTTTTTGGTCTATCTTTAGTGTTTAAAAGGATGTGGTCCATGGAGTGCAGAATGTAATCTAGACTCCAGGATCATAACTAACATTAAGGATGCAAGTCAACATACAAAATAGTAAAACTATAAGCTTTGCATTTTGAGGGCGCTGATGGTGCATAGTATGTTGATATTTATAAAATCTACATAAACCATGTGCCTCTTAACCATTCAGACCACCTTTCATTTGACTTAAACAAAATATAGCATTTATAGTGTCTATACGTTTTTCCATTTAAATGGTAACCCAAGTTTGTAATACACTTATCTTAGAATTGACAGTTTTTGTAATTGACAATTGACAGTTTTTGTAATATTGCGATGATACAAATTCGGACCAATGAATCATAAGGGTAGCTTGTACAGTTTCAACAATGTTTGCATAACCTTTAACATGACCAGGTTTTTTAATTCATCAATTGACCCCAATGTTACCTCGACCTAAATATTGTTCAGATAAAAAAAATTATTTCTATAGTGAAATTATGTGCATGAATTCGCTTGGAATATGCTTTATTTGACCTTATTTGAATGTCAGAGCTTGCTTTACTAGATCTGTACTGTAACTGTGATCTACTTTCAGTGATTTTTTTCACCTAATTGGGAATGGGTCCTGTGCCCCATTGGGAATTTTTCGCGTCGTGAAATCATCAAATTGGGAAAAAAACGAGTCGCGAAATCTTCCAATTGGGAAAAATCAAGTTATGAATTGTACCAATTGAAGAATGGTATTTTAATGAATTTGCCTACACCATCTTCAACTTGTACAACTGTTTCCAGTGTTTCATGGGCACCATTGCTCGGTGCATAGACTTTGTCATCAACAGTCTCAAGTATCATAGGACTTGTACAAATAGCTTCAACATGTTCGTCGTCAATCTGCATTTGGCTACTGTCATCTTTGACATTTTTTGTTGCAGTTTGGGTGTGGAGTTGTCATGAAAACACATTTATTTATGCAAGATCATTAACAAAGTCCCAACAATATCAAAATTGTGAAAAATTTAGTCACAATCGCTTCAAAATGTTACAAACAATAGTAACATAGAAATTGTAAAATTATGTTTCTATGCATAGATATAGTACAATATTATCATACTTTCTTTGGCTGGGCACTTGTGCGTTCAAAAAATAAAATCATATATCATATGAGCAACATTATTCTGACAGGTTAACTGTATTGTCAATGATCCATAGTCAATACTTTTGACAAACACTAAAATGTTGTCTATGTTATGTCTATTGCTTGGTTTGACACATTAGTAATACATTGATTTTTGTTCTCTTATGAGAAATGCTAGCCATATATTTTTTTCCAAGTTTAAACCCTTTGTCAATAATAATTAATTCCCTACAATGTCTGAAATTTTAACGCATTTCACGAAAATGCAATTAAATCAATTTGGAAAGAAAGATTCAAACAATATTTAAACTTATAATGGATAAGACTACAAATCAACTCCAGATTGCTGCACTTGTCTGGCTATCGGTCATCACCACATTACTCATGTGTTTTCACTTGCAGCACATGGTCTTTCTTGTTCAAGCTATTTCCGTTGTAAAAGTGCATGCTTTAATCTTATGTGATTTCTTTAAAGTGAATCTACACTGACTTTTTTAAAGGGGCCTTTTCATGTTTTGGTAAATTGAATAAATTTAACAAAGTTGTTTCAGATTCGTAAATTTTCATTGCAGTTATGATATTTGTGAGGAAACAGTACTACTAAACATTTATCATTATCTAAAATATCCACTATATATGCATCTTTTGAGGATTTAAAAATCTGATAATTATAAAGTGTTGCAATGCAAAACGATTCAATAATTTGGAGTGTTCTTTTGTTGTGGTTATATTTTTTGAAACTATGACGATTGCTTATATAAAGTATAAAAATACATGTACATCCCTCATTGTTTTAGCACACAGGGCCCTCAATCCCCCCCCCCCGAAAAGTATACTTTTTTCCCCTTTTTGGGGGAAAAATTCCCCCTAAAAAAAAAAAAAAAACTTTTTTTTTTTTTTTTTATAGATAGATGAATCTTATGATTATTATATCTCAATTCTATTTTCATATAATCTTGCCAAACATACTAAATTATAAAAAAAGCAATGAATATAGTGCAAACATGTACAAATGTTATAATTAGAGAGAAAGTAAAAAATCCCCCCAAAAGGGAAACGCCGCGAAAATTCCCCCTGCTATGGGTAGCAACCCGCTTCCCCTAAAATGGATTGAGGGCCCTGGCACAGATGGCCGATTAGTTTAAGAGGTAGACTTTTACTCCAGGGGCCAGTGGTTCGAGTTGAGGGTTACTATTTAATGTTTATAATTGAATTTTTGCTTTTTTCCTGAAACTTTTTAGATCTGTTGTTTACATGTATCAATATAAAGCATTTAGTGACAAACTTCAGTACATGCACAAATCTGCGAAAAAGCACTTAAACAAGGGATCTCAAGTTTGACTATACAATTTACTTATGGCCAAATGCAATGGTGTGGTAACTGTGGTTTATAAGCCGATCTTACGTCATAACAGTGGTTTCACCAATTTTATAATTTTCAATTCTTAACAAAAAGCAATTTCGTTGAATTGATATCCCCCGCCTTATCCTCATTAATATCTATACACCTATGAAGTTTCATGTTGAAACTTATATAGTGTCTGAGATATAACCCTAAGCGTTAGGGACAGACAGACAGATGGACAGACTGATAGGCAGACTGATGACTGACGCACGGACAATGACAAAGCTATATCACTCCGCCTTTTGCATTTAAATAAGCATAACACGTCATCTGAGTGGGAAACACAATTTGCAAAATCAGATATGCAAACAAAAAACAGCAACACATATTGTACTTTTGAATGTCAAATCTATGCTTTTGACAGTGTAAAGCTTAAAAGTACATGCCAAACAGTTTAGAAAGGCTGTTTTTTGTGACCTATTGTGAATATATTCGATTTGTAAAACTCTTGCATCAAAATTGTGAGATGGCTGACCCATGCAGGTCACACTCAAAGAAGTGAAAAAGCCCATCAATATGTATAGGTTTTGATTGCAGAATAACTCCATGATTTATTGCAGTAAAACCACATGATTTATCGCAAAACATCCTTGGATTTTAGTCTATGTCTACAGAAAATAGGTAGCGGGTGTTTGTAGAAGGATAATTAACAAGACTATTGCCAAGCAATAAAAGTCCCCTACCGGCTCCACCATTGTCAGAAATTCCACCATTGTCAGAATATTTTTTTTATTTGTTGTCATAGCAACCAGAATTTTTGACGTAGGAACAAAATAAAGTGACGTGCATAATGTCCATATTGCCATCTATCCATATTCCAAGTTTCATGAAAAAATATGAAGAACTTTTAGAGTTATCGCACAGGATCCAGAAAAAAACACCATTTTAAGCAGTATTTCTAGTCTATTTGTTGCCATAGCAACTGGAATTTTTTACGTAGGAACAAAATGAAATGACGTGCATAATGTCCATATTGCCATCTATCCATATTCCAAGTTTGATGAAAAATAAATTAAGAACTTTTAGAGTTATCGCAGGATCCAGAAAAAAACACCATTTTCAGCAGTATTTCTAGTCTATTTGTTGCCATAGCAACCACACATTTTGACGTAGGAACAAAATGAAATGACGTGCATAATGTCCATATTGCCATCTATCCATATTCCAAGTTTCATGAAAAATACTAAGAACTTTAGAGTTATTGCAGGATCCAGGAAAGTGTGACGGACGGACGAATACAAAACCATAAGTCCCCTCTGGTGAAACCGGTAGGGGACCAATTAGAACAAAATTAACTAGAGCTTTGTCACAGACCTGACGTATACCTCCACATGCTGCATTGACACAGACTAATTTGCATGCTGTCTTCACAAAACAAGAGAACCTAATTTAAGGCAACTTTTAAGAATTATTATGCCATTATCATTTATGGCCATTTTGAACTTTTAATTCTTGAATTCTTTCACATGACACGCCGTCCAATGACTTTGAAAAAAACATTGATATAGTTATGGCTCGGACAAGATCATTTATGGCCATTTTTGACCTTTGAACTAAAAGTATACTGACCTTGGCCTTGGAGATATCCACACAATTCTTTCGCGCGACACACCGTCCAATGATGGTGAACAAATGTGCCAATGTTTTTAAAATCTCACAATGAACGGCATAGTAATGGCCCGGGCAAGCTCATTTATGGCCATCTTTTACCTTTGAGCTCAAACTGTGTGACCTTGACATTTAAGATATCGACGTAATTCTTTCTCGGACACACCGTCCGCTGATGGTGAACACCTATGGCAAATTATTTTAAAATCCCACAATGAACAACAAAGTAATGGCCAGGACAAGCATTTGACTTTTGAACCCCAAGTATGACCTTGGCCTTGGGCATATCGACGTAATTCTTTCGCGCACCACACCGTCCCATGATGGTGAACAAATGTACTAAGTCATTTTAAAATCTAACAATAAATGACATAGTTATGGTCCGGACAAAATTTCTGGACAGACAGACAGACCGTCAGACAGACAGACAGACAGACAAAGTGACTCCTATATAGGCCCTATTACCAATGGTGAAATTATAATGTAAATTGCAGTGAAATGTTTAACTCGTTAAAATTCACTTATGACTTCAATTTTAACCAAAACGTTTGCTCAAGACATTATTATAAGGCAAAAGGGACATTATTTATTGTATCTAGGTATGAAAACCATTGACATAAATGATAACAATAATTGTATATGCAGTTATATGCAAGTACTATACTGTCATAGATGATCTAGGAGAAAACATAGCACATTGATATATTGTATGTTAACATATACATGTCCGTCAATTACAATTTGTTTGCAAAGTTTATTGTGGGGCTTGTTTGAAATTGCATAATAAGAGTGCAGATTGAATCTTCTAAATACAAACCTCTTTAACCAATGCTTAGTAATACTAAAAATACTTTTCCAAGTAAGAAGTAACAATAAAAGCATTGTTAATTGAGTGTGTCTTTCAGTTTCAGTTTAAAATTTGTCATCATTAATAGACTAGCCCGCCTAAAATCTTCCTTGTTACGGAGAATCTGGGACCACACTTAATGCACATGCATTAATAGTCCCTGTACAGACTACACAGGCTAATCTGGGACCACACTTTACACACATGCATTTAGTCCCTGTGCAGACTACACAGGCTAATCTGGGACCACACTTTAAACACATGTATTTAGTCCCTGTGCAGACTACACAGGCTAATCTGGGACCACACTTAACGCACATGCATTTAGTCCCTGTACAGATTACACAGGCTAATCTGGGACCACACTTTACGCACATGCATTTAGTCCCTGTACAGACTACACAGGCTAATCTGGGACCACACTTAACGCACATGCATTAATAGTCCCTGTACAGACTACACAGGCTAATCTGGGACCACACTTTACACACATGCATTTAGTCCCTGTACAGACCACACAGGCTAATCTGGGACCACACTTTACACACATGCATTTAGTTCCTGTACAGACTACACAGGCTAATCTGGGACCACACTTTACACACATGCATTTAGTTCCTGTACAGACTACACAGGCTAATATGGGACCACACTTTACGCACATGCTTTTAGTCCCTGCAGAGGCTACATAGGCTAATCTGGGACCACACTTTACACACATGCATTTAGTCCCTGTACCGACTACACAGGCTTATCTGGGACCACACTTTACACACATGCATTTAGTCCCTGTACAGACTACACTGGTTAATCTGGGACGACACTTTACACACATGCATTTAGTACCTGTGCAGACTACACAGGCTAATCTGGGACCACACTTTACACACATGCATTTAGTCCCTGTACAGACTACACAGGCTAATCTGGGACCACACTTTACACACATGCATTTAGTCCCATTATCCCAGAGGGAGGCACATATGTTTCTTGAAAAAGCACTCAACAACAGACTGTAAGCAGACTTAACTTAAGTTTGTGGAATGAGGCCGGAGTCCTTCTAATAGGGAAAATTCTTGGTGTTTTGACCACAAATTGGGACATTGGCGTTGTTGGTTTTTTGCTTACAAATACTATATAATCAGGAATAAGCGTTTTCAATATTGTATTTATATGAAATAAGGTTCAAGTTATAGAGCTGGGTAGGGAGATTAACTTGATATTGTGATACATTTATTTTTAAGCGTTTTTAATATTGCATTTAATAAGGTTCAATTAATAGAGTTGGGTAGAGAGATAAACTTGGTATTGTGATAAATTGCTTTTACTTTACCTTCAATTGGGAATTTTAGGAAGTTGTTTGGGGAAAATATATAGTTCCAGCATTTTTTATGGGGCCGATTTGGGCCCCTATATTTGACAACTAAATATCTCACAACTTGATACAAACTCAAGGCTGAATGACTGATGACTGAAATTCTTGTAGTGTTATGTTACTGAGGTTTCTGTATTGGAAAGTTGGAAAGCAACAAGCTGAAGAATGTTTTGAGTTATTGATCCTCAAGTAAATGAAGTCTTGCTGTAAACACGATACATAAAAAAAAAGACGCAATTTTAACTTCTATGAAATCATATCATAGACTTGTCCACTTCATATTTAGCATTTTTAATACAAATGGAACACTGTCAAACCTTTATTATGCGTTTGAGGCTATTTTTTGTTCATTTTAAGGTTTTACCGACCCACAAATTTATCACAAACACACTGCAAATGAACTGACACAAATTCCTCATTTACTTTTCTAAACTGAGTAATCCACACATTTACTAATTATATGTCCATGAAATACTTTTGTAACCACCAAAATTTCATGAGGAGGAATATCAATGGTTTTGCAATATACAAACAATTTAAGAGGATATTTTACCATATGTAAATATACAAACGATTAAAGAGGATATTTTACCAAATGTAATATACAAACAATTAAAGAGGATATTTTACCATATGTAAATTCATTCTGTTCTTTACCACCTCATCTTTTTGCATTCTTAATAAACAGGAAATACACAAGACGGCACGTTCCTGGTGTATTTTTGGGTCTGTAAAACAGACCCATACCCAAAGCATTTTATTTGTTTTTAAATAAGTGCCTTATTATAATTACAGTGCTTTCAACAGGAGATTTAACAAAAAATGTTTTAAACCTTTCCCGCATAGATACGCATAATCGCGTCTCGATCAATTCCTTAATACATCCGTATGAAACCATACTTTTTATCTATTACTGCCAACTTACTACTTTTACAGTTGCTACTAATTACCCGATAATCCCGTATATTCCATTATTAAAAGGACATTCTGATAAATATTTACGACAAAAGTGATCAAAATTTCCAAGAAACACAAACATTCACCATTTGTTGTCAAATGTTGGCATGTATATTACTGTGTAAAGATCTGATAAAAACGTCCAATCAGGGCGTTTGTTTTAACTAAAAACACGCAAATCACCTGACGTGATGTTCCCATTTTTATGCATTATAATTATTATATCTCAATCATATTTCAATTAGATCTAACAAAGTATATAACAACATGTATCATAAAATGATTTTATTCGTATAATTTGATATATTAGAAAGAATGATATTAAATTAGTTTTCACAGGAAAATATTCAAAAACCACAATGGCATTTTCCCCAAAATGACAAAGAAAAGGTCTGACAAAGGGTCTATGTTACCTTCTGCATAGTCAGGTCATCCGTGTCCACCACATCCTCAGCATCGTTGTCCTGACTCAGCAGCACTGTAGCAGCAGAATAGCTTGATGTATTTCTTGTATGTATATTTAGGATTCAAACACATTTATAAACAAGAGCACAGCATAAGGGGTGTCACGCTCGGCTGCGAAAGCTTGTCAGAATTTTATTTGTTTAGAGGTCACAGTGACCTTGACCTTTGACCTAGTGACCCAAAATGGGTGTGGCGTGTAAAAGTCATCAAGGTGCATCTACATAAGAAGTTTCTAAGTTGTAGGTGGAAGCACTTTGATTTTAGAGGCAATGTTAAGGTTAATGTTAAAGTTTTATATTAGAGGTCACAGTGACCTTGACCTTTGACCTAGTGATCCAAAATGGGTGTGGCATATATAACTCATCAAGGTGCAACTACATATGAAGTTTCAAAGTTGTAGGTGGAAGCACTTTGATTTAAGAGCCTATGTTAAAGTTTGATATTAGAGGTTACAGTGACCTTGACCTTTGACCTAGTGACCCAAAAATTGGTGTGGCGTGTAGAACTCATCAAGGTTCATCTACATATGAAGTTTCAAAGTGGTAGGTGGAAGCACTTTGATTTTAAAGGAAATGTTAAGGTTTTTGTTTAAATTTTATATTAGAGGTCACAGTGACCTTGACCTATGACATAGTGGCCCAAAAATGGGTGTGGCATGTAGAACTCCTTAAGGTGCATCTACATATGAAGTTTCAAAGTTGTAGGTGTAAGCACTTTAATTTTAGAGACTATGCTAAAGTTTGATATTAGATTTCACATTGACCTTGGCCTTTGACCTAGTGACCCCAAAAATGGGTGTGGCGTGTATAACTCATCAAGGTGCATCTTCATATGAAGTTTCAAAGTTGTAGGTGAAGCACTTTGATTTTAGAGTCAATGTTAAGGTTTTAGCACGACGCCTACGTTGGACGGCGGACGAGCTGGCTATGACAATAGCTCGGGTTTTCTCCGAAAACAGCCTCACTAAAAATGTAACTAACACACACACGTTTATATAAATGTAATGAAAATCAATAACAAATGTTCAACAGCATAAAACTTGGAAAATTAATAAATCTCACATCAAGTGTTACCTTTCTGTAAACATTGCATACAATATCAATAAATACTCCTCCAAAGATTACTTAAACAATTTCATATTTTATAAAAAAAAAACTATTCATCCATATACATTTCTTACATGGCATGGTGTTTATAGAAATGAAAGTCTAAAAATAGCCTCAGTTGCTATTAGGGCTGTCACGATTCACCGGTATACCGGTATATCGCGGTGCATGTTGTGAAAAAAATCGCACCGCGGTACGGCGTTGCCGCACCGGTTTTTTTAATATTATTATATTAGCACAGATATAAATACATTACATAATTATTTTGATATAGATATCGTTTTGAAAAATGTAGAAGCGGTTCAAAAGGGCTAAATAAATAATCCGTTAATATCCAGGTCAAGCAAGCGCTTCCACTTGTAGATGTTTAACTTTCATGTTTAAAATACGGCAATGTATGGGTCCGTACCATTTTTGGAATTAGGGACAGATTTCCATTGCAAATAAGTTCATAATTATCCAAAAGATGTTTATTCTATTTCTTATTTTCTTTCTTTAGTATATCGATCGTTCAAAGCATGGCACTTCCGAATCATGTTGTCTTAAGATTCTGAATAAGTCGAGGAAGAGTCAGAACGCTACGGATTTTCAATACGCTGACTCCGCATTTTGAACATGCCCTTGAAGCGTTCGATTTACACAGATCGTAGTCACAGCTATTGTAAACAATGTGGCGGACATTTTAGAAAAAGACGCGAACAATAACAATGACTACTTCTATCAAGTTTATTACAGTTTCTTTTACAGTTTCTAGTCATACTATGATATCAGTGTTTTCTGATTATTGAGTTTAATAAAGTTTGTAAAACTTGTTATTCTGCTGTTTTCTTCACAGATACATATTCTGTAAAATATCGCGGTACGTACCGCGATACAGTGTTGCCGTACCACGATATACCGCGGTACGCTCACGGCGTATCGTGACAGCCCTAGTTGCTATGTACATGTGCATATATGTAGAAATATGAAATTTTCAGTTGAAATGCTTTGTTTTTTTCATGCAAAGTTTACAAGAACTAAATGTTAGGACCATAATGACACAAATGTTATGACAACATAACATAATATGCATTACATCTAATGTTCAAACAAAAACCCTCACAATGTATAATCAGATAACAATATGTGCACATAAATTATTTGTATCTTTAACTACACACACAATGTTGTATTGTAACATCACACACTACTATGTTCGTATGCTAACCAACACATTGTCATTGAAATACTAATCACTAATTACAACAACTAATACATACATGTACACACTATTCCACTCTGAACACCAGGATGGTGTCGTCCCACCTCTATCCCACAATGATGGATGATGTGGTGCTGCTGTAGCAGACTGACTCTGGCCACCACACTCCATCCTCCTTAGTAGCCAGCGTAGCCAGCTTACTCTCTCCCTCCCAGCCCACCTGTAGTACAGTGGAGGACCAGTCTCCACAGACCAGCACCTGGCCTGCAGGGGTCACATGTAGACCCCATGGGCCATCTAGTGCTGGGTCTGTGTATGTAGCCAGGAGTGTGCCATCCCTGGCCAGGGTGAGAAGCTTGTCTTGTTGCCAGCTGGTGATGTACAGCCTGTCTCCTGTGGGACTCGCAGCACACTGCCTTACTGCAAAACAGAGTAACATCAAGATATTGAATTACTGTAAATGTTAAATAATCTTATTAAACATACTGCAGTGATATTGTATTACGCATGTGTTGCTATAAAGAGGCCTTTACACATCTAAAATATATGCATACATTTCAATAATTTAATAGTTAAGCGTGACAATAAACTTCAGTAGCAGAGCTATTTAGTTAACGTTTGACATGTTGAAATGCGACTGTTGAGTAAGATATGAATTGAAGCAAAACAAGTACACAGATGGAAACAATTACACATACTGAAACAATTGAACAGTTCTATCAACAGGTAAACATATTGTACATGTACAATCATTTTACAACCACAAAATTAAGACCAGGTAAAAAAGTGTCTCACTGCCAGGAACTCAGTTTCTATTTATAGACATGTCATGTAGTTACTGTCAAAATATTTCATTACTCATGTTTATAATCAATATTTCTGAATCTTCTTTTGGCTACAATGTACTGTAGCATTCAAAGGGCACATATGAATTAAAGAACAATTTTTTTATAATACATCAGCAGGTTTTTTGCTATTACATCTGAATTTTATTTTATTATCATCTCACAAAGTATGTAACTATAATTTATATTATTTTTTCAAAATAACAAGATAAAGGCCTAATGGGTCAATATTTGTTGATTAAAAAAATAAATCCCAACTCGGTTCATTTAGTCAATAAAAATTCCCAAATTTGTCATTGTATGGATTTAAAATAACACAATTTGACTAGACTCCTTTTCCCACAATGGCTAGACAAATCCCTGTACATAATACACATGTTATCAGGATGGATTCACCATGATTCTTACCTGTCCAATTAGCTGATCTATCTTGGTAGAGTCTGCAGATCAGTTTGCCATTCAGTGAGTATTTGTACAGTTCTTGAGGAGAGGTGACAAAAAGGTCTCCTTGGTGATGGGTAATACAGCTACATTCATGTTGTAACTGAAACTTCCTGCCAGAAACAAGCTTTCCCTGGTTGACAGTGATAAACTGGACCTCATGTATCTTGCTATCATGGTCATTCACAGCCACTGCAACCTCACTGGATGTGATCAAACATATGTCCCATGGCCCAGCAGTCACATCCCAGTGATTCACCACCTGGTACTGCTGGTTCAGCAGCTTGATCCTCTTATTGTTCGAGTCTGCGACCAGCACCTGCCCATCAGTCAGAACACATATGCCTGCGATACTACATTCATATGAATCACTTGGTATTCTCACATTGTGCACAGACTTCCGCTGGACGTTAAACGCCTTGCCTGACTTTCCTAGCAGAGTCAATGCTTGCTGTATTATATGCTTACATTTTATGCTGGCTATAAGACAGAGCTCCTTATTATCTCCAATTTTCTGAACAAGTTCATGGAATTGTGACAAGTCATTGTGAAGAGTGGTGCATTTATGAATAGAACTTGTAACTGACTCTTTAATACTTATAACTTCATCTTTCATCTCGTTAAGTTCCTTCGTAGTAATATTATCAAATTCATTCACGATAGAGAGAACACTCCTACACATCTCTTCTTTTAAATATTGCTCATTTCCGCCTGATGTACCCACAGAATTATTATCACATTAATCTATATAAGTATTTAAATTGCCAAGCATTTGCTCTATCATAACTGCACTATGTTCCTTGTATGTTCTCTGAAATGACTGAATGCTGGCCTTCTGACTGATTTGCAGGGTTTTAATTTCCCCCAGGACAGTTTCCAGCTCCACTGACAGCCCCTCTAGGCCTGTGGGCTGCGAGTTGGTCAGCTCCGAAATCTGGGTCACTTTACTGCACTGGCTGAAATAAACAATTAATACATGTACATACTAAGGAATAGTAAGTGATATTATGTAATGCTTCAAACAAGTATAAAGTGTCAAATAAAAACATACATGGACAATAAATTAACGCTTCTTGGGCTTAACCCTTAAAGCGCTGGAGCTGAATTTTAAAGGCCTTTGCAAACAGTTTGGATCCAGATGAGACGCCACAGAACGTGGCGTCTCATCAGGATCCAAACTGTTTGCTATTCTGATAGTATTCTTTGAAAAAATGAAGAAAATGCTTATTTTACAAATTCAGCAGACGACATTTTAGCAGACGACAAATTTCCCAGCATTCAAAGGGTTAATATGGAGGTATATAGATTTGCACTTTTCCATCCATCTGCGTGACTTTTCTGGCTTATATAACTCAACATGTATTCCTGCAACTTTAAAGTACAGTAACCAGGCATGTGAGCTAATGCACACCTCTATATGTTGTTTCTGTTGTTTTCATCATAATTGTAGTAATGTCTCATATTTATACATAAATGACATTTTAAAATATGTGTAGAGTGTAAAATAATCAGTATTGCTTGCTACAAGAGGACTAACACTTTACATAAATATTTATCATTGTGTAATTTTACCCGCATGCATAGTTTGATATATCTGTACAGCTGATAGAGGGATGAACTAATCTTAAAGCATTACCCACCATGTGAAATTATGCACCTTGATATTTTTTTTTATTTTTTATTTTACATAAGAAGAGTTATGTGACAATCCCTTTAACCAAACAATAATATTTTTTCAATTGTGAGAAGCGTTACTCAAATAGAGGGATACTTCTACAGTAACATAGTACTTGTCAGGTTAACTTGTGCAACTCCATATGTTTGTTCATAATTTAAAGAGATTTGTGCAGTTGTGGGACAAATTGGATTGTAGAGGTATCCATGTACTAAGAATACATTTCTAGTAGTTTATATTGTTTTCAGTTTTAGTATCATTGTACACCTTGACCACACTATCCATAATAACACATGCAAATAAAAAAGATCATTAATGCTCCTCCATCCCACACAAAAACAAGCATGACGTATATTTAATGACTATTCCCAAACTCAGTATGTACAGTCTAGCCTGTGATGAGCGACATATGACATGCAACCTGGTCTACTACATTTGTATCTCCCCATATTTGTTGTTGTTATTTAACCTATATTGTGATTTTTTTGCTTTTGTTGTTGTCAAGTGATCTATTCGTGGAAAAGTAAAGACACCATTGTTAAATGTTTGAATGGTCAGATTAGCGTGTGCAACTCCATATGTTTGTTCAAAATGTTCCTAATTATTCTTGAGTTATCATTAGGAAACCATTTTACTGTTTCGAGTCACTGTGACCTTGACCTTTGACCTAGTGACCTGAAAATCAATAGGGGTCATCTGCCAGTGATGATCAATGTACCTATGAAGTTTCATGATCCTAGGCGTAAGCGTTCTTGAGTTATCATCCGAAAACCATTTTTCTAAGTTGAGTCACCGTGACATTTTAATTGTCAGGTAAACTCGTGCAACTCCATATGTTTCTTCATAATTTTTTGACATTAATGCAGTTGTCTTAAATGGATTAAAATTCAATTATTAAATGCATTTAATAATGGCAGTACTGTAATATAACTTTTATCATAATTGAAAATCTGCTTAAAATATTGTTATTATGGTTATAACAGGTACTAAAACTGACTACTAAATCTTTATAATTTCATGTTATAATCTTCTGTTACCTTTGACCTTTTGACCAAAAAATGGATTGACCTCTTAATTTTCCTCGATGTAAACATTAAACATGTTGCCTGGCTGTAGATCAAAGCATTTCCTAGATATACACTGTAACTCCTATATAGTGCGGTCCGTTATAACGCTGTGTCCAATATAACGCGGGGGGTCCTTGGATCCTGTTTTTTCTCCAACCTTCCATACTGATTCAAATCCATGTTATGCAACTTCATGTATTTTCATAAATTCAAAGAAGCCGGCAAAATCACAGCTTGATTGCTCTATCCGTCCAGTTAACTGATTTTAATCGATAGAGGTTAAACGACACTTGACAGCTAATTAGTGTTACTCTGTTGTGTAATGTTAATAAAGGTGTGAAAACTTGCGAGTCGGTGTTTATTACATGTATTCCCTATCAGAGCGGTTCGGTGCGCTAATTTCAATAAGGCAAGTGCAAGCGGAATAATTATCAAATTAAAGTTATTTAAAACGATTACCTGTTTATGTTTTATATTTACCGTGTATTGTATTTCATTGTAAACTATGGTTGTGTAAGTGTGTTATCGTTTATTATATGCTACACATGCTTGATAAATAAAAATATCTTTGTGCGTGTTAAATGTTTCAGTACGTATACGAAAAAATAAATTTAAAAATCCTGACGATTTATTTACATGCTAACGCAGTGTAATACTTAACAGAGATGCACTTAAATTTTTGCCCATTATCAGAAAGTCCACGGAAAGCACGTTTTTTACATGCTGCATATGACACAATAAAACATTTCTTTGTACATGTATCGTATTGCATTCGATCTAAATTTAAATTCGCTCGTCCAATGAAAGCTGTGTCCCATAATGCACTGTACTATTTTTTCTGAAAAATGGCTTAGGCATATGAATTTGTTTACGAAGTTCGTAAACATATTTCTTGTCATAAATGTTAAACATTATTTTTTCGAAAGTGATGTAATTATATTGGATTATCGGATAAATGTGCACATTAGAAAAGTGGTATGTATACTGTTATCGTTCGATTCGGTTTACCGTAAAACGTTCCGTATAAGGCGCATTTGTGTATAACGCGCATGTACTTTTTGATGCCAAAAAAATCGGGAAAAAAGTTTTTGAAGCAAAAAAAAAATGGGGGGGGAGAAAAAATCCGTACCGTAGGCTAACTGAAAATTGTTTTATTTACATTGCTGATCTCACGCGTTCTTGTATTGTTTCAATTATTAACAAGGGCTGTTTGTAAAACATGCATGCCCCCCATATGGCCTGTCCGTTGTACTGGCAGCCATTGTGTGAATACGACTTTCGTCACTGTGACCTTGACCTTTGACCCTGTGACCTGAAAATCAATAGGGGTCATCTGCAAGTCATGATCAATCTACCTATAAAGTTTCATTATCCTAGGCATATGCGTTCTTGAATTATCATCCCAAAATCATTTTACTATTTCGGATCAACGTGACCTCGACCTTTGACCTAGTGACCTCAAAATCAATAGGAGTCATCTGCGAGTCATGATCAATCTACGCATGAAGTTTCATGATCCTAGGTGTATGCGTTCTTGAGTTATCATCCGGAAACCATTTTACTATTTCGGGTCACCGTGACTTTGACCTTTGACCTAGTGACCTCAAAATCAATAGGGGTCATCTGCAAGTCATGATCAATGTACCTATGAAGTTTCATGATCCTAGGCCCAAGCGTTCTTGAGTTATCGTCTGACAACCACCTGGTGGACGGACGGACCGACTGACCGACCTACCGACCGACTGACCGACATGAGCAAAGCAATATACCCCCCCTTTTTCGAAGGGGGGCATAATAACATATTGGACAAATATAAGCACGCATTTTCGAACGAAAATAATGAGTGATTTCTTGCCTGATATGTATCCATAAACCAAAGAATAAGTAATCGGTTTCAAAATGATTCCCAGTTTAATTTGTCTGAAATCGACCAATTTTCACAGCTGGAAAGAGACGTTACATAGACCAGCTCATGTCTGCCCAGTATCAAAATGAAATACCACTAGCATATCTGGGCATTTTTCATTCCAAGAATACTTAGAGCATGTATTTGGTACTGGGCATCATGGCTTGGGAATATTTATTGGTAGATTCCTCAAGAAACGCTCCACAGCAAGAAGGAATAATGTTTATCAAAGTTGTCTCCCCTAGATAACAAAACTCTTCATTTTTGAGTAGATTAACAGTTGTGTGGAAAAAGTCTATCATAGGGAGAAGTTGTATTTATTTAATATCTACATCTATTATTTTATTTGTGAGCAATTATTTAACTGTTTGTTTTGTAATAATGAAAACAACATGTTTTTTTTGGGGGGGAATATTTGTTCATACCTGGAAAAACATAATTTGTGTTGGCAACAAAAAATGACTTATAGCTGTAATGATATTTTGATCCTGGTTTTCTTACGTAAAGTAATATTGATTAAAATTTGCACAATTTTCATATCAATTTCAAATTAATACAGTAAAATTTAGAATACTTCCAGCATCCAACGGTGACATTGATTAATTAAACTATATAGCCAATATTGTTTTTTTCATTTTTATTGACAGTCGTAATAAAACCGACAGGACTGTTCTTTAATAGAAATAATGTTCTACTGAAAATCAATGGTGATTAAATCTGTATAAAAGCCTAGATTTAATTAATAAGAACTACGTCCATGAATATAGTAATTGAAAATTTTATAATGTTTCTCTGAGCGCAGTAAAGTACCAGCTGGGTTGTAGAGAAAATTTTAATGAACGCTTAGAAATAGACGTCGCCACGATTAAATGGGACTTGTACTCGCAATCAAACAATTGTCTGTTTGGAATTTTTGTAACAATAACATGTCTACAGTAATTTAAAACGGACTGGTAATGGACTTGATTTGTTAAGGAGGATGAAATAAATAATGGTGCCAGGACTTTAAAGCAAAATATAGTAATTTGATATGCGGCTTTTGGCACATATTGTATCTTTAGACATTAATAATAATTTTGCCAGAACAACTCTTGACATATGAGTCCGGTCATGCAAAATAAGGTCTTATTCCATGTTTGGCCAGCGGCCCTGTCTGCTTTACTCACATAAGGTTTCAGGGTCTTGTTTGTGGAAAGGGTTATACTGACCAGACTGTGTGGATGTGAAGGCTGGTCGGGAACTACCCTAGCCCCACATGGCATAAGACCCATTTTCGCATGAACAGGTCACATTTTACATCATATAACCCTTTATTACTTAGATACGTATTTTTAGGCATTTGTAGTCCCTCAGAAAGTTAAATTTTAAACCAATATTCCCATGCAGTAAAAGGAAAAAAAAACTAAGTCCGTAAAAGCGGATTCTTCTACTTGTGTTCTGAGTTATAAGGATTTCTTCAAAAAAACAACCAGTTCAATTGTGGACTAATATCATCCCAAACCTTAACACCATCTTATACCAGTTCTCAAAATTGGGACCAGTAATTTAAACTTCAGTATGTGTCACTCAACTGCAGATATGTCAAAGTCACTTTATATGGGACCATGGCAGTAAACTTCATTTGAGGACCAGTTGACACGAATTGAAACATAAGTCCAGTCAGATTTCAATCTTGAGACCCTATGAAAACACATTCTGAAGATACAAACCATTTCTAGTTGGAATAACTAGTGATAAAAGCAAACTTTGGCATCAATTCAGAACAAAGTGCAGCATTCAAACTTACGACCAATATTGGACATCATAGGCCCGTAACCTATGTTTTTGAATTCACCAGTTGACTAAAGACCATGCTGGGACAAATATTTAGGACTTAAAAAATCAGTTTCAATGTACAAAGACTTGCAGTCTGTCTATTCCAACTTCAGCCCTCATTTGAGATTGTATTTAACTTTAACCCTTTGCATGCTGGGAAATTTGTCTTCTGCTAAAATGTCGTCTGCTGAATTTCTAAAATTAGCATTTTCTTCGATTTTTTCCAAAGAATACTATCAGAATAGCAAACAGTTTGGATCCTGATGAGATGCCACGTTCTGTGGCGTCTCATCTGGATCTAAACTGATTGCAAAGGCCTTCAAAATTGGGTTCCCGCACTGAAAGGGTTAACTGAGCCTGAAAAGTCCAACTTGGGGTCAAATTGTGACTTAAAGTTCTTGCATGTGACTGGGTAATCATACTTCAAACAAGTAGAGGAATCAATATTATATATTATTCTATATCCAATAAATTCATCCAATCGGCATTCTTCATATGTACCAAGTGACCGTCCAATATATTCCGGTATTGGATCCAAAAAGTCTGTATTTTTTCCATATTGGACAGTTGAGTACAAGTGCACTAAGCAATTGTTTTATAACGATAAAAGCCGTTACCGAGAAAAAGTATCCGAATGTACTATAATCGATTCACACAGGCAATATTTTGCTTGTATGTCTCTTTTTAATACTTTCCTATTGAAAATATGAGAGGAAATAAAAACCGAATCGAGAATGTGATATTTAATTTATTTTTATTGTTAGAAATTAAAAAAAATGCAAAAGCAATTGATATTGTTATTGCTAGAAATTGAAAACAAATATGCAACAGCAAAACAAAAAATCAATTTTATTAACCTCAATGACAACTTTAATCCAATGCTAGCCTAATAACAACTAAGTTACAATGATATGCATTTCCATTTTTCATTTTCTGTTCTTCCATCCATTTATCGAAATGTATTTTAAACCACAGTATTTGTTGATAGCGTTTGTACACATGCTCACCATTCTGACCCAAAGGCCAAAACACAATTTACGAATTCGTAATCCTGTCGGAGCGAGTTGTTTTATTCCTTTCAAAGTTAACAATTATGCATGACAAACAAACAATCTGAAAAACGTTTTGCCTTTTGGATTCGTTCAATGCAATCAAAATGGTATAATTTGCTACTAGATTTATTAAACACTACCACCTCCATATTGTTGTCCCTAAAATGCAGAGTCTTGCTTATACTAGTATGTTTTGTCAGAGAAATGACGTCACACGAGATACGTCATAAAGTGCGTAATCAATGAATGAAAATAAAAAAACGGAAAGCTGGTTTGGTAATGAGGATATAGAATAAAAAGTTTATTAGACGTTTAAACTGTACAATACGTGATAAATTTGGACTCGCACACAGTTTGAAGTCATATTGGACTCGCCTAACGGCTCGTCCAATATGACTTCAAACTGTGTGCTCGTCCAAATATATCTCCGTATTGTACAGTGAAACGTCTAATAACCTATAATTATACATATTTAATATATTGGCCCTGCTCTGTGAAAATGGGCTTTAATGCATGTGCATAAAGTGCCATCCAAGATTAGCCTGTGATATATTTCATTTGAAGAAAGTCTCTTCCTGGCAAAAATCAAGTTTATAAGGCGGAATTGTCTTCCCTGATTAGCCAGCCTGTGCGGACTGCTCAACTAAACTCCTATTTTGATGGTTTAGTATATTATACTATTATAAACTCTTTAAAGCATTTTGTACTATTACACTTATCATATTTAAATAGACCAGTTCATATTTTCACATTTTCCCACTGCTACTCAATATTAGTTTTGTAACAATTCCCTCTTTCTAAACATTACTTTTCCATATCGTGGCAAACAAAACAGACAAACATTTACGACTTAATGGGTGTTGCAAAAATGTTATCTGAAAACTAGAAAACTATCCAAGTTTACTGTATCATGAGAAATAATAAGCTGTAATGTGTTTTTTCCCTGTTTTTTGTTCATTTTCTGTAAACTTTCAAGACACTGGTCAATAATTCACACAGCGCTGGCCTGAGATCCTGGGAACTTTTTCACTGGTCATTATTTGGTGGACAGAAAAATCAATGTATTAGAAATTTTATTACAGTTCATCTTGTCTGTGCTCGTGAATTTTAATCTTAATCAACCCATCCCAGTGGCACCAGTCCGGAATTCAGCATTCGTTTGCAGGGGATCTTGTGAAAACAGCCGTAAATAAATTCAACTGGACAGTACAAATTATGGACACTGGTGATTTTTTCCCTTCTCCAGACATTGAATAATGCCATATACTATAATGCACAATCTACCAAAAAACAGCAGTGTTAAGACTGCTTATATCTTAAACACAAACAAGTCACATTAAAATGGACTTTAATTTTTGTTGACCTTTAAATGATAGCCAATATCCTGGCATAAATTCTTCATTACAACAAAAACAAGAAACCGTCGGAGACGGGTGATGCTCCCAAAAGTTTTTTTTTGTCACAATATTGCATTGTATATTCAGATAAAAGGAAACATCTTGAGGGGCATAACTTTGGACAAAATAATACGATAGATGGTTTAGCAACTTAAAAATTTCAAAGGGCCATAACTCTGTGAAAAATCATCCGACCAGAACCGGCTGATAATATGCACATGTCCTCTTGGTAGTGAAGCTTCCCATAAAGTTTCATTGAATTCCGGTTATTAGTTGCTGAGAAATAGCCCGGACAAGAATTGCACTATATGTACAGTTAATGGAAAATTTCAAAGGGCCATAACTCTGTGAAAAATCTTCCGACCAGAACCCGCTGATAATATGCACATCTCCTTTTGGAAGTGAAGCTTCCCATAAAGTTTCTTTGAATTCCGAGTATTAGTTGGTGAGAAATAGCCCGGACAAAAATTGTGCATGGACGCACACACGCACGGACAGACGAAGCGGCAACTATATTCTCCCCCCAAAATAAATTTTGGGGGAGCATAATAAACTGAAGAGCTTTGTCACAGACGTGAGGAATACCCCCACATGCTACATTGACACAGAATATTTTGCATGTTGTCTTCACAAAAACAGCGGACACCATGCTCAATGTTTTAAACGCACTAGGTGACCCCGTGACCTAGATTTTGACCCGCCGCATGGCCCATGTTCGAGCTTGACCTACACATCATCTAGTTACAACTTCAGACCCAGTGTGGTGAAGATCAGATGAAAACTACTTGAATCAGAGAGCAGACACCATGCTGAATGTGTAAAACATACTATGTGACCCCGTGACCTAGTTTTTTATCTGGCACAGCCCATGTTCGAGCTTGGCCTTAAGATCATCTTGATAAAACTTCTGACCAAGTTTGGTGAGATTGTATAAAACTACTTGAATAAGACAGGGGACACCATGCTGAATGTTAAAAAACGCAGTAAGTGACCCCGTGACCTAGTGTTTGGCCCTGCATGGCCCATGTTCAAACTTGGCGTAGAGATCATCTAGATAAAACTTCTGACCAAGTTTGGTGCAGATATTGGATAAAAACTACTTGAATTAGAGAGCAAACACCATGCTCAATGTTTAAAACACACTAAGTGACCCCGTGACCTAGCTTTTGACCTGCCATGACCCGTGTAATTGTTCGAACTTGGACTAGACATCATCTACATACACATTCTGACCAATTTGAGTGAAGCTCGGATGAAAACACCTTGAATTAGAGAGCAGACACCATTCTCAATGTTTAAAACGCACTAAGTGACCCTGTGACCTAGTTTTTGACTCGGCATGACCCATATTCGAACTAGACCTAGACATCATCTAGATACAACATCTGACCAAGTTTGGTGAAGATCAGATAAAAACAACTTGAATTAGAGAGCATGCAGACACTTAATACGGACTGACCGACAGACAGACAGACTGACCGAGAGACAAGTTCACTCCTATATACCCCTAAACTTTGTTTGTGGGGCTATAACTAGTTGCAATAATCCAACTCCCAGCTATTGACCCTCTTGGTTGATGGGAGTTGCAACTGCTTACGGCATTTTCCATGTCCCCTGCCCAGAATCCGAGTTGCAGTTTAATCGGAAATATTAGCCACATAAACTATTTTCTGGCATAAATAAACACAAATAGATCGTAAATATATCCATAATGCGCAAATAAAAACAACTTACATGATATGTAATGCTCGCATAATATTGATATTAATCTAAAGTTTCAAACACGTTAACGGTTCTTTTAAATGTATATGTTTTTGCAATGGACAAAGTCGAGGAATTCCGAATTCGAAAATACGCTATAAACCATCTCGGGAATCATCAGCCAGATAAATCTCGTGTCTAATCTACCAATCGTAATATATGGACTATCTCCGAAACATTCGTAAGATCGATCAAATAGTAAATTCAAAACTTCGGCTTTCGGTTTGATAACGGGTTTTGTATATAGTTTTGGTTTTGAGTATTTCTCCACAATCGACTTGCAAATTGATATCGGTAATAACAGGTATTGTGTTTGTAACGATGTATTAGGCTGATTAAACTCGAGTTTATAGACCTACATGAGACATAATTTTTTTCCAAAAAAAAAATGGGTTACAAGGAAGACTTCTGAGTTGTAAGTATGTACTTATAAAAGCTCAGAGCATTCAAGAAGAACTAGGGTAGTGTTTTTCCCAGGCCATTTTAGCGTGGCGAAAAGCCACGCCGCCCTCCCGGATCGCCACGCTGCCCTTTTCAAAGTTAAATTTCGCCACGCGCCCTTCTTTTCAAAGGCAAATTTCGCCACGCGCCCTTATTGATAGCATCTTTATTGCCTTTCAATCTAACTTGGTCCGCAAAATCAACGTCCTTGATTGTCTGTGACACTCCGACTGTGCTTGATTTACTTGAGAGACGTCAACTCTAATCGACTACATTTGAGCAGATTTAATCTATTACAGTGCTCGATTTATAGGTAAACTGCTTCAAAGCTGTGAATTAGTCATGCGTGAATAACCCCGTGTCAGTATCAATCGATAATGCCAGAGGATATGTTATACCAAGTGCACTTTTCGGTCGACAATGTGCACACTCCACCATGTGAAATTATGCACCTTGATATTTTTTTTAAGTTTTTTTTTTACATAAGAAGAGTTATGTGACAATCCCTTTAACCAAACAATAATATTTTTTCAATTGTGAGAAGCGTTACTCAAATAGAGGGATACTTCTACAGTAACATAGTAATTGTCAGGTTAACTTGTGCAACTCCATATGTTTGTTCATAATTTAAAGAGATTTGTGCAGTTGTGGGACAAATTGGATTGTAGAGGTATCCATGTACGCAGAACAATGTTCTAGTTACTGTTTTCAATTTTAATATTGTAAACCTTGACCACACTGTCAATAATAACAAATGCAAGAAAAGAGGCATGACTTATAATTTATGTATATTCCCAAACATTTTTCAATCAGCCATCGATGAAAGTCAATATATTGTTCATTACCACCTGTCTTAAGTAGATTAAAAGTCAATGAATGAAAGCATTTAATAAGGGCAGTACTGTAATATATATGAAGAATGTCCAATTGTCCTACATGTACAGTGTTTTATCATAATTGAAAATCTGTTTAAACAAGGGCTGTTTGTAAAACATGCATGCCCCCCATATGGGCTGTCCGTTGTAGTAGCCGCCATTGTATGAATACGTTTTTGGTCACTGTGACCTTGACCTTTGACCTAGAGACCTGAAAATCAATAGGGGTCATCTGCGAGTCATGAAAAAATGTACTTTTGTAGTGTCATGATCCTAGGCACAAGCGTTCTTGAATTATCATCCGGAAAATATTTTACTGTTTCAGGTCACCGTGACATTGACCTTTGACCTAGTGACCTGAAAATCAATATGGGTCATCTGCGAGTCATGATCAATGTACCTATGAAATTTCATGATCCTAGGCGTAAGCGTTCTTAAATTATCATCCCGAAACCACTTTACTATTTTGGGTCACCGTGACCTTGACCTTTGACCTAATGACCTGAAAAATTAATAGGGGTCATCTGCAAGTCATGATCAATGTACCTATGAAGTTTCATGATCCTAGGCAAAAGCGTTCTTGAGTAATCATCCGGAAACCATTTTACTATTTCGTATCACCTTGACCTTGACCTTTGACCTAGTGACCTCAAAATCAATAGGGGTTATTTGCGAGTCATGATCAATGTACCTCTGAAGTTTCATGATCCTAGGCCTAAGCGTTCTTGAGTTATCATCCCGAAACCATCTGGTGGACAGACAATACAGACATATGGACGGACATACGGACCGACATGTGCAAAACAACAAACCCCCTCTTCTTCGAAGGGGGGCATAACAATATGTAGGGCTCTTTAACCAGGCAATCACTTTTTCTAGGTAACCAAAGTAATCTAGGTAATCATAAGTAGTTTCTTGACAGCTTTAATTTCTTATTGCAGCTGGATAGAGATTTCTTCAATATTGGAAACAAAACACTAGACAAGAATTCTAGTACACATAAAGGTAGTCTTGTCTATAAGGCTTGTGAGAATTGCTCATGCATTGTGACTGGTCTGACAGTGATTATAGAGCTCATAATTTGTGTTGAATGCACTTTGTTTTACAAGTTAAACCAATGCAATCATAAATCAAACATGAGATCTACTTTGGACAAAGAACCCAGTGTATAATGTAAATCTATTCTATAATAACTCCAAGCTAAAAGACCTCCCATACCTGAGCATTTAATATATACTAAAATTTAGTTCTGTACTGTTTGAATTGAAACCCACCTTCAAACTTCTTGTTTTTCTGATGCATCGTTATTAAAGACACAGGTTATAAATGCCATCACAGGAAATATTAAACGCCCATGAATAAGAAGTTCAGGAAATTTCTTTATTGTACAGTATTTATGTGAATACAAATAACAAGTCCAGAAAAGACACAAATTAATTTCATAAGTCATTTCCAAAAATTTGAAAGAAAGTGTAGTCGTTAAATTTCATTGTATTTGATACTTTTCACAACAAATTCAGGAAAAAATGTGTTTGTTAAAATACGATAAATCAAAATTGCAAACTTGACAATACTTAATTCTCATTAAAATTGTGACATTATATAGTTCATTGATTTCTAAACACGTTTATGTGCCAAAGTATTTCAGTAATACCTGTGATCATTGAAGGCACACTTTGTGCAGCACAGCTGACTGTGGTCATCACATAACATTTCAATTTTGTCGTCCTTGTTTGCTTCACACTTTAATAGAAATTCCTCCACCTGTTTCTAAACTGGCCATTTGTTCATGTCATTCCTTCCATAAGCTGAATGTTTTTTAAACCACTTATCATGCAACTGAATACATTTCCCACAATAAAGTTTCAAACATGTTTTGCAGCAAAAATCTGCATCCGATTGCTCTTTGCATGACAAACAAATAAAATCGTTAACTCCATCGGATCCTATGGCAAGAGAAGACATAGAAAAGGCTGCCATTTTTATAATAGACTTGTAGCAAACAAAACGTAACAATTTGTTTATAGGCAAATTCTTAATTTTACAGTATCTCTTTGAATATGAATGAATATTCCAGATAATACATAATGTAATTGTTTGTGTATTATTAAACAGTCAAGAAATCACGAATTATGTCTTGATTAGAAACCAAGATTAACCTTAATTATTTTAACTGAATACAAACCATCTTAACTGTCAAGGGATATTCAATGGTCTGATAGTAGTAAACAGTGTAACTTGAATGGGACTATTGGGTCACTGGAGTATTGAATATACAGTGAAACCTAGCTATAACGGCCACATGTGCACGCCAGGAATGCGGATACTTTGATAACAGATGGCACTTCGATACCAGATAACAACAAAAGCCACGCGCGAGAGATGAGTTCTTCAGCTTTTTTGCATTTATGTTCTGTTCATTTGGTTTTCAGACACGTAACATTGTTTGGTTGATTAATGGTATAGTACTTCGTATTGCGGAGTAAACAAATCGTGGAAAAAACAGTGGATTATAATAAAAAAGATAAAATTCCATCAATAATCATTATGGATTCGATTATCAGTACATATTTAAACAAAATAAAAATACTTGGAAATAAAGCAAGAACGTGCCAAATAATCGAAATAAAAGATCAATATGTCCATTAAAGTTACAACATGCTAAATTTTAGTTAACTAACGTATTTGAGGAAAAAATTCAAATGTTTTAAGAGTCGGATGCCAAATTATCATGGACACATGTTTAACCCATCATCTCAAAGACAATGGCACTTCGATTGCAGATTACTCGACACTTTTTACCAGACACAAATTTAATGAATCAGAAATGCATAATTCGCTGTGGAAAACTGTTATAGTAAGCAGGCAACAAATAAAAATGTGTGTACTGACATAAATTAACAAGGGACAAAATTGTCACAAAACCAGGTTTTCATTGTGAAAAAAAATCTGATTAAGGGAGACAACTCAAACTGAACTTTTGAAATGAACAAACAAAATTAACCCCCTTTGTAAGTTTGTTTCAAAATAAATCTATTTTAAGTTGTGGTGACCTTGACATTGGAGATATTGACGTGATTCTTTCGTGCAACACACCGTCCCATGATGGTGAACAAATGTGCCAAATAATTGTAAAATCTCACAATGAATGACATAGTTATGGCCAGGACAAGCTCATTTATGGCCATTTTTGACCTTTGAACTCAAAGTGTGACCTTGACCTTGGAGATATCGACATAATTATTTCGCGCGACACACCGCTCAATGATGGTGAACAAATGTGCCAAAAGATTTTAAAATATGACAATGAACGACATAGTTATGGCCCGGACAAGCTTGTTCCGCCCGCCAGCCAGCCAGCCAGCCCGCCCGCATTCGCCAATCTAATAACCAGTTTTTTCCTTCGGAAAACCTGGTTAAAAACGAATTACCAAAACATGTTCTTATCCTTTTGGAATATGATTTCATATAAATGTGATAGACACACGGGAAACTACTTCGATATGCCTAATACCATAAATTTTCCAGTTTTCGAGTCACCCAACAGCTGGATCTTCGCATAGTAAACACGCTTAAACAATTTCAAATTACATTAAAAATGTAACTCCTCAGACATATCAAAGGTGTTAATTTAAAATTGTTTAACCTCATGTACTATGTAATTTTAAATTACATTCTTTGTAGCGAAACAGCTGATCAAAAGCATGTATAATTATGTCCTAATAAAGGTACTAAGGCCATTTACTTATATACTAGATCGCGTGTCATGAAACATCACTCCGCTAAAACTGCAAAGAGCTAAATTTCAGCAGCGATACAGGTCCAAAATTCTATTATAACTTTTTGGCTCAATGCCATGAAATAAACAAGAGCACCGCCTTGCGGATGCAGACCGCTATCTATTTTTCTTTTAAAGGTGAAGGGACCTATCTCAATTTCAATCACAAATGAGGGAGGGGTGGAGTGGAGAGGGGTGTATAGTGGTGGGGGTGTGGTCATTTATTACATTATCTTCCAAAAAGAAGAATGAAGAATGACTTCCACCACTCAAAATGTGCAGATTCATGAGAACCCCGCTTTGATTTTATTTATTTTTGACCTTTGACTTTGAAGGATGACCTTGACCTTGAAGGATGACCTTGACCTTGATTTTCCACCACTCAAAATGTTGCGGCTTCATGAGAACGCCGCTTTGAAATTTTATAAAAAAAATTGACCTTGAAGGATGACCTTGACCTTTAACTTGCACCACTCAAAATGTGCAGCTTCAGAACTCCGCTTTAAAAAAAAATGTTGACCTTTGACCTTGAAGGATGACCTTGACCTTAAAGAAGGGCCATGACCTTGAACTTTCACTACTAAAAATGTGTAGCTTCATGATAATGCCGCTTTGATTTTTTTTTTACCTTTGACCTTGACGGATGACCTTGACCTTGAAGAATGACATTGACCTTGAACTTCCACCACTCAAAATGTATAGCTTCATGAGAACGCCGCTTTGAAATTATTTAAAAAAAAATTACCTTGAAGGATGACCTTGACCTTTAACTTCCACAACTCAAAATGTGCAGCTTCATGATAACGCCGCTTTGCTGGTGTTTTTTACCTTTGAGCTTGAAGGATGACCTTGACCTTGAAGGATGACCTTGACCTTGAACTTACACCACTCAAAATGTGCAGCTTCATGAAAACGCCGCTTTGAAATTAAAAAAAATAAATTGACCTTTGACCTTGAAGGATGACCTTGACCTTGAAGGATGACCTTGAACTTCCACCACTCAAAATGTGCAGCTTCTTGAAAAGGCCGCTTTGAATTTTTAATTATTTTTTTACCTTGGAGGATGACTTGACCTTTAACTTCCATCACTCAAAATGTGCAGCTTCATGATAACGCCACTTTGATTTATTTTTTTTTAACCTTTGACCTTGAAGGATGACCTTGACCTTGAATGATGACCTTGACCTTAAACTTCCACCACTCAAAAATGTATAGCTTCATGATAACGCCGCTCTGATTTTTTTTTTTGACCCTTGATCTTGAAGGATGACCTTGACATTGAAGAATGACCTTGATCTTGAACTTCCAACACTCAAAATGTGCAGCTTCATGAGAACGCCGCTTTGACATAAAAAAAAAATAATTTGACCTTGAAGGATGACCTTGACCTTGAACTTCCACCACTCAAAATGAGCAGCTTCATGAGATACACATGCATGCCAAATATCAAGTTGCTATCTTCAATATTAAAAAAGGTAGGGCCAATGTAAAGTTTTCGGACGGAAAGACGCCATATATTTGACATTTGATCTTGAAGGATGACCTTCACCTTCACCTTTCACCACTCAAAATGTTCAGCTCCATGAGATACACATGCATGCCAAATATCAAGATGCTATCTTCAATATTAAAAAAGTTATGGCCAATGGTATAGTTTTCGGAGGGACAGACACCATAAAGTTGACATTTGACCTTGAAAAATACCTGACCTTTCACCACTCAAAATATGCAGCTCCATGAGATACACATGCATGCCAAATATCAAGTTGCTATCTTCAAAAGTGAAAAAGTTATGGCCAATGTCAAAGTTTCTTTCGGACGGATCGACAGACTGACATACTGACGGACAGTTCAACTGCTATATGCCACCCTACCGGGGGCATTAAAATTATTTTTGGGGGTGGGGGGGTATAGTATGAGGGTGTGGTGGTCGTTTATTAGATATTCTTTAATAATAAAAAATAATAATGGGGGGGAAGGATTGAGGGGGGGATTCGGGGGGGGCATGGTTTGGGTGAGTCTATTGTGGTATGTCAGGTAGAGTTGTTGTGTCAAAGTATCAACCGAATCGAATCATTTATAAAGAAGTTATGGCAATTTTAGCAAAATTTAATAATTTGACTTGAGAGTCAAGGTCATTCAAAGGTCAAGGTAAAATTTAACTTGCCAGGTACAGTACCCTCATGATAGCATGAAAGTATTTGAAATTTATAAGCAATAGCCTTGATACTTACAAGTAAAGTGGATCTAAACCCAAAATGTAATCATATATTCAAAGTTACTAAGTCAAAAAAGGGCCACAATTCCGTAAAAATGACAACCAGAGTTATGCAACTTGTCCTTTAATGTCCCCTTATGATAGTTTGCGAGTGTTCCAAGTATGAAAGCAATACACTGTATCTATGTGCTTTAGGGTTAAAGTGGACCAAAACACAAAACTTAACCAGATTTTCCAGTATAAAAGGGGCCCATAATTCCGTCAAAATGCCAGTCCAGAGTTACATAACTTTGCCTGCACAGTCCCCTTACGATAGTTAGTAAGTGTTGCAAGTATTGAAAGCAATAGCTTTGATACTGTAGGAATAAAGTGAACCTAAACACAAAACTTAACCAAATTTTCATTTTTCTAAGTATAAAAAGGGCACATAATTCTGTCAAAATGCAAGCCAGAGTTATCTAACTTTGCCTGCCCAGTCCCCTCATGATAGTAAGTAAGTGTACCAGGTTTGAATGCAATAGCATTGATACTTTATGAGAAAAGTGGACCTAAACGCAAAACTTAACCGGACGCTGACGCCGATGCAGACGCCGACGCCAAGGTGATGACAATAGCTCATTAAAAAAAAATAAAAAATAGATGAGCTAAAAATAGCAATTATGGTACAGATTTAATCACACGATAGTGGTGTCAAGGTTGTGCAACCCGTCTTTTGTTATCAATTTAAACAAAAACATTCTGCATACGAACTTGGATATAAGTGACATAA